>NC_134403.1:18593077-18873864 GCF_038048845.1 Mixophyes fleayi
TATAGTCTCCAGGTTCAACATCATGACAGTTCGTCTCTGGCATACCAGGTGACAGCATTTTTAGTTTTTGTTGTTGTTGTTTCAGCTGTCTACTCATTCTTATAAGATATTGTACAGTCACTTCATTATTACACTTTAAGTCGTCTTGTGGACTCACGATCAAATGAGGTTGTCGTCCGAACAGTATCTCAAAGGGGGACAGATTAAGAGGAGGTCTAGGAGTGGTTCGAATGCTGTGGAGGACCAACGGCAAAGCCTCAGGCCATGCCAACCCAGTTTCAGCCATTATCTTACCTAGTTTGTTCTTGATAGTACCGTTTACTCTCTCCACCTTACCACTGGCTTGTGGTCGGTAAGGGGTGTGAAGTCTGCTACTGATTCCCATGAGTTTACACATATTTTGGAAGACATCACCAGTAAAATGGGTACCCCTATCACTTTCAATGATTCTAGGGATACCGAACCTACACACAAAGTCTTGTACAATTTTCTTTGCAGTGAACACAGCAGTATTAGTGGCTGCCGGATATGCTTCTACCCAACCGGAAAACACATCAATACACACTAACACATACTTTAGATTCCTGCACGGTGGTAATTGGATATAGTCAATTTGTATTACCTGGAAAGGTCCGTCTGTAGGAGGGATGTGGGATGGCTCAGTTGGAATAGTTTTCCCAACATTTTTCCTCAAATAAGTAAGACATGACATTGCTTTCTTACCAGCTTGAGAGGAAAATCCGGGAGCACACCAGTATGCTCTCACCAGTTTGCACATACCTTCTTTACCCAGGTGAGTCAGGCCGTGTGCTGCTTCAGCCAGGCTTGGATAGTATGTTCGGGGAGCTACAGGCTTACCTTGTCCATCCCTCCAGAGTCCTGAGGACTCTTGACCACATCCCTTCGCCTTCCAGACCGCCTTCTCCTGCAGGGAACACAAATCTTGCATTTCAATTAATTTCTGCATGTCTAATGTCTGAAAAACCATCATAGTCTCGGTCGATACAGTCATAGGTTGCCCTGCTGCCCATTTAGCAGCTTCGTCTGCCCTGTTGTTGCCCAATGACACTGGGTCTTCTTCAAAGGTATGGGCTTTGCACTTTATGACGGCTACTGTTCTGGGTAACTGTATCGCTGTCAGAAGTCCTTTTATGTGTTGTGAGTGTGCCACTGGTGTACCTGCTGCTGTCGTAAAGTTTCTAAGACGCCAAAGGGCCCCAAAATCGTGCACTACCCCGAAGGCGTACCTAGAGTCAGTATATATATTGGCTGATTTACCCTCTGCCAGTTCACACGCTCTCTTTAGTGCTACTAGTTCCGCCACCTGGGCTGAGTGAGGTGGACCAAGGGGTTCAGCTTCTACCACATCCTGATCGTCTACAACAGCGTAACCAGTACATAGCTCTCCTGTCTCTGTCTGTCTATGGCAACTTCCGTCTGTATAAAACGTAAAATCTACATTTTCTAAGGGGGTGTCACGTATGTCGGGCCTTGCAGTAAAGGTCTGATTCAGGTGTTCCATACAGTCATGCGTGTCAGTATTCTTGCCTAACTCATCATCAACCAGGGTCTCCTCACCTCCCACCCTTTGTGTCTCTTGAGACACATACGGAAGGTATGTAGCTGGATTTAGGGTGCTACATCGTTTGATGGTGATGTTTGAGGGTGCCATCAGGGCTAGTTCCCACTTTGTGAATCTAGCTGAAGAAACATGTCTGGTTTGGGCTGAATTTAACAGAGCTGATACAGCATGGGGTGTATAGATGGTTGAATTATGTCCTAATACTACATCCTCGCTCTTACTTACTAGAAGGGCCGTTGCTGCTACACTTCTGAGACATGTTGGGAGTGACCTTGCCACATTGTCTAATTGTGCACTGTAGTATGCTACCGGTCTGCTAGCGTCACCATGTTTCTGTGCGAGGACACCTGCTGCACAGCCATCAGCTTCTGTACAAAATAGCTCAAAAGGCTTTTCATAATCAGGTATTCCCAATGCGGGTGCTCTTGTCAGACTATCTTTAAGATTAAAGAACGCTTGCTCTGACTCTTCTGTGTGTACGACACGTTCTGGTTTTGAGGAAGAGACTAGCTCCTGCAATGGTAATGCCAGAATAGAAAAACCTAGGATCCATGACCTACAGTATCCACACATCCCCAAGAAAGTACGAATCTGCTTCTGGCTCTGTGGCAGGGTCATGTGTTGTATGGCCTCAATTCTGTCGGTTGTCAGGTGTCTTAGCCCCTTAGTGAGGCAGTGTCCTAAGTATTTGACCTTAGTCTGACATGGCTGTAATTTATCCTTTGCCACCTTGTGCCCTGTTTGTGAAAGATGAAGCAACAACAATTTAGTATCATGTAAACATGACATAAAAGAATCAGAGCACAACAACAAATCGTCCACATATTGAATTAGAACAGACCCATTGTGGGGTTGAAAGGATTGCAAACAGTCATGTAAGGCTTGGGAGAAAATACTGGGGCTGTCAATGAACCCCTGGGGTAGTCTGGTCCATGTGTATTGCACTCCCCTGTAGGAGAATGCAAAAAGGTATTGGAAGTCAGGGTGAAGAGGGACTGAGAAGAAAGCAGAACATAGATCAATGACAGTAAAATGACTGGCAGACGGTGGAATCTGCATGAGGATGACAGCTGGATTCGGCACTACGGGGAATTGGCTCTCAACAACTTTGTTAATTCCCCTTAAGTCCTGGACTAATCTATAGCCCCTCCCCCCACTCTTCTTCACAGGAAAAATGGGACTATTTGCTGTACTGGCTGTACGAATTAAAATCCCTTGTTGTAACAGCCTCTCAATAACAGGATATACCCCTAGTTCCACCTCCGGTTTTAATGGATACTGTGGGATTTTTGGAGCTATCCTACCACTTTTTAGATTGACCATGACAGGGGCTACGTTTGCCATCAGTCCAGTGTCCTGTCCATCTCTGGTCCATAGGGAACCTGGTATTTCCAGCAACATCCCCTTTACTTGAGGTGGACTTTGTTCTATAACAGGAGAGTGTAACTTTAACCTTTGAGGGGTGTCCAATATGTCCTGTACCTCATGTGCAACCTTCTCGGGTATATCTAGGAACACACCATCTGAAGTACAGTATATGACACATCCCATTTTACATAACAAGTCTCTCCCTAGCAAGTTAGTAGGAGCCGCTGCAGCCAAGAGAAACGAATGCTTAGTATGCAGAGGCCCGATAGTAACTTCGGCGGGTTTAGTTAGTAGATAATGTAACACTTTTCCCGTCACCCCCATAGCTGGAATAGTTTTGCTGGTCACCTGTAGATTGAAAGGAGAGGTTATCACAGATCGGGCCGCCCCTGTATCTACAAGAAAAGTTTGTTTCCTGCCAGCTATGTCAACTATCATTGTTGGTTCTTCACTCTGACTCTCAGTTAACCTCACTGGCTGTAGACTACAGGTATGACCTGACCCCTAGCGCTGACTATTGATTTCCCGCGCAGCATTTGCTGCCGTAATATGCGCGGGTAGATGTGAGTCTTCTAGTCTATGTGAATCCTTTCTTGGAGGATATCTATGTGACCCACCCCTATGTGTATTGAGTCTTTCTTTATTACAATCTCTCCTGTAATGTCCTTCCTCGTTACAGTTGAAACACCTGATCACTTTAGGTTTCCTGTTATATGGGTTGTATGCTGGTGGTCGTGTGTGCACCCCTTCTAGAGCCTGTATACTTACCGTCATTAACTTATCACTTTTCTCTTCCCTTTTTCTAAAAAGGTTCTTGTCATGCTCCACAGCAGACTCCCTAAGGAAGTCTACCGTGACGCCTCTCCAATTAGGTAATGTGGTTTGTACTCTCGTCTTTAAATTTTCCCTAAGGCCATCCATCAGTACCCCTACAGCTACCTCTCTGTGATGTGGGTCCTCACTTATGTTGGATATCCCAGTAAATTGTGCGATCGCTGTTATAGCTCTAGCAAAGTAATCTGAGGCAGTTTCACTATCCTTTTGTTTAATGGTGAAAATCTTACTCCAATTTACCACTACTGGAAAACAGATGGCTAAGTGTTTGACAATTTGTTCTATATTCCGTTGGTTAATCTCATCAGTCAAGGTGTCATATTCCTCCAACAAACAATCTCCAATAAATTTTTGTATGTTAGTATTGGGAGGAAGACACGCCCTCAACACTACCCGCCAATCCTTACTGGTTGGTTCGTGAGCATTCCCTAAGTCTTTAACAAATTTCTGACATTTAGCTAACTCCTTTCTAGGGTCCGGGAATTCAGTCATAATGGAACGTAATTCTGATCTAGTCCAGGGACAATGCATTGTAACAATTCTTAAAGGAACTACACCATCCTTATCTGGTTTCCCATTGGGAACCGATATTGTGCGGACCGCGAACACACCCTCTGGTACACTAACTTCAGGGGACACTACAGGATTTACAGGCCCTAGATTTAGAACACTTTCACTCCTAGTGATCACGCTACTCTCACCTATCTCAGCCATTTTCTCATACTTGCGCTGAGCCTCTAGTACATTAACAGCATGGGCAATGGCCGAAATCACAGTGGGTTCATCTTCATTTTCAGATACACTTGATTGAAACTGATTTAAAACAGGGTACAACTTAGTAATTTTTCTATTTTCAGTTTTAACAACGGCTGTACTTACCCCTCCCGCCACATAAGGTGGCGGGGGCGCGCTTGCGCTGAGTTCGCCACTCTTCTCAATGGTTACATCCGCCTCGCGCGCGCGTTTCGCCACGCCTATTTCCGGTTTGCATTCGCTGCTCTGCCACGTGTTACCTTCCATTTGCCACAATTTTAAACAATCATTATGTCTATTTCTCTTTTTTGTTGACTTGATCAACCATATTTTATCTTTTACAGTATTTAGTACCTCTACATTAAAACTCCCTATTGTTGGGAAAGGTCTATCACAAGCTTTGGTCATCCCGACCCACGTGTCACAATACACAGTTGCATATGCACCATATTTCTTACACATGAGAAACCTCGCTGAACCAATAGGGCCTTCCTTAGGCAGTACACTGACCATCTCTAGCGTATGCTTAGTACCCATGTTGAACAATATACCTTCTACCCGGAACACAGACACACCGCAATGCTCTGTTCCTTCCGGCCAAATGTGGAATACAGACACACCGCAATGCTCTGTTCTTTCCACCTAATGATTTCAACTCTGTTGCTATACTCACCGCTAGAGATCTATAATGCTCGGTGAACGTATTTCCTTTAGCCGCGCTCACTCGCTTTTCTCGCCCCTGGCGAGGGTCCCTAATACAGAAATATCACTGTGGGCCCCAAGGGCTATCAGCTCCTCGATACCCTGGCTCAACCACAAAAATCTGCTGAGTTTATTATCGCTGGGAGCGCAAAGTCGATACAATCAACCTGCCTTTCCAGCATAATTCCTCCTAGCTGCTTCACCAATTCGCACTAACGGTGCGTTCGGATCGCACTGCCTACCAATACTAATTATTAGCAAACCTTGCGATCTATTGGTAGCGCTTTGCGAAAACCCAGTTTTCACATTCGGTATACCTGCCCTGTATACCGTCCTTCAGTTGGGCAATCCGCCTCGTCAGATAGCAACTGAGCACCTCAACAATAAAACAGTGTATCTACGTTACAACATCACACACTATACACCTTTTCTGCGCAGAAAATCAAAAGTTCCCAACAATAGTAATAATGTCTCAGAGGCTTTCACAAGTAATTATACTATGCATGTATAATAACTATCAAAACGATTGTTTAACCACGTGGCAAGTTTACCGGAAGTTCGTGTACGCACAGCAGGAAATACACATACGCTAAGCAATGCAATACAGTTAAAACGCACAATGACAGAAAAAAGAAACAGTTTTCTCTTTTGTCCCTAGGTTCTAGTTAGCGTGCCCTAGATAATGCAAAACGGACATTCGGTTTCACAACACAGAGTAAAAATAAGGTTTTGAACACCATGCGTTCTTACCCGTTTATGACGCGTCTCCACCCTTTGTTGAGGAACCGAAATCCGTTGGTCTTGCATATCATCGGCAACGAAACCTCCAAAGCTCACGAGCCCCCAAATTGTTATGTGCGTATTGTCGCTAACCAATAACGATTGTCGAACCTCGATTTGTGTTTCCAAAGCACAAAGATTTATTCGCAATAAGTGGAAAAATATGCTCAAGCGAAGTAATAGTAAATACAGCCGTTACTTATCGCAGGCGCTCTGGATCCAGTGCAGTCATTCAATCCTGAAGTCTGGGGACAAGATGTCTGCTCTCTGGATCACAAGCTGCTGCTTATATACACAATCAAATACAGTAATACAATGAAGATGGTATGGCTTGCATCTATTGGTCCGGGTCTCAGGAATGTCCAAGGGGTCGTCAATCATTGGCTGGTTCATCCTAAGGAATCCAAAGGAGGGGGTCATCTCTGCAGGTGGTATGCTCTGCTCTTCCCGCCAGGATTCCTTAGTCTTAAGTAGTTCATAATTCCCTATTATTCATAATTTGTGTATGCACTCTGCGATTCCCTCGCAGAGTGAACCAAACAGTAGGATATGTAACAAGGTTCATTATGATACCACTCATGATGTTATTCCTTTAACTCGTTCCGTGTATTTCACTAATATGCATGTAACTCTGATATAACATATAAATAGTACTATATTTCGACATAACTGACTATGTGTTGCAACTACCATTAATGTGTACTATTTTATAAGTATGCGTGTTTGTGCGAATGTATGGTAAAAGACCAATTACTGTTGCTGCCACGTGTAGTGGATGCGTACGCCCTTTCACGCCGTAGCGTGCCCTTGTACGTCGATGCGTACCGTACGCATCTTTTCAAACAAAGACAACCAAGTTTGCTAGACTTTAATTGAAATGACTTTATCCAATTTACTGACTTCGACACAACCCTTGAGGCTCTTCTGGTACAACAGCAATTTCACATTTAAAGGGGTCTACAATCCAAGTGACAGCATGTGAATCGGAAGCATTACCCCAGGAATTTCATTTTTACCCCTGTTCCCTGACCACTGTTCTGCAGGGTTGCTTGTACCATCAGCTGAGGTGCAGGGTACAGATTGGGAAGGGGGGGGGGGGGTAGAGACTAATTCAAACCTACTTCACGTGTATGTGCTTTTAATAAATAAACATTTACTTAACTGATCTTTCAAGAACAAAATACAAAGCATAATAAACGTTTATTCTTGCCTTACTTTTGAGCATGGGTCATTTGTCAGGAGTCTATTGTGGACTCTACCTCTGTCACTTTGTCATAGTATTTGTAATGCAAAATAGGTTGCTCTACTGGGGTGTTGCCTAACTAAAGTTATAGCATCGTACACAGATACATAGTATGTTGATGCAATATTTAGGTATTAATACTCATATAAATCTTATTGGTCTCTATAATTGTCATTTTAACCAAACTACAATAATATTGAGTAGACCATCGTTAAAAGACATGGACCATCAAGTAGTTCAGTGTAACTGAAAGCCAATAAAGATGAATTTGTAATGTATAACAATACATTTTTTATTATTAACATGACTGTATAAAAATAATAGAACTATATGTTGTTGAATAATATAATAGCACACGTCTGTTTTCTTATTTTAGAGCTTGGCTCTTCCACGCTTGCACCCCTGTGCCCGCTTCCTCTGCCACCCCTGGTGGGTACAGTGCGCCATGTTGGCACAGTTGTGGTAGAAGTGGACGGTGTGTTTGCCATACTGCTTTCAGTTGAAGTGGAGGCAAGCGTACAAGCAAATCTTGGTGTATTTGTGAAACTGCATTTTTGACAGTTGAGTTGAGCTCTCTGGATGAGGCTGTCAAAGAATTTATTGCCACAGTCATCAGTGTAAGCTTATTATTGATGCCCTCTATGGAATTTGAATGGCCAATTGTGGACAGCGGTATGTAACTTGTTTGGTTTTTTTTACTGCCCTTTTAATGTGTTGATTAATTTGGATCAAGTGTTTGCTTTGGGTCTGAAGAAATTGTGTTTGCGTGTTGCTAAATTCTGCCACAGCAGCTGCCATGTCAATTAGGTCGTGTTGTGTGAGGGCTACCATCAGGGGGGTACAGGAGGTACATGTGTAGGCTTTATTATTGTATTAAAAAAAAATTATTATTATTTTTAAAAGGCATAGCTATGTTCACCTGCCTTTTGCTGTCTGGCATAGTTGTGCACATAAATGCCTTCTGTCATCTCCAGTGGCAAGGATTTGACTCCGCTCCTCCTTATATGTGGGTGCATTGCCAACAACCTGTGCCCTTCCTTCCTGGCCCATTTTCCTGGCCAAAATACCCCCCAATATTCCAAGGGTCTGTGGCTATCCAAGTAAAAAAAAACCAAACATTTAAATTATTCCCCCAAAAAATGTTCTTTCCTTGCAGCTTGTAAAACCCAAATAATCCTCCGGAACATGGTTGGCAAAATAAAAAAACATTTAAGGAATCGCAGGAATAGCGCCGAAGAGGGATAAGGGAGGATGTCGCTAGGCGGCCTGATGCAAATGACATGAAGAAAGGGGGGGCAGACAACGAAGTCCGTCCTATTTGGTCACACCTAAGCAGTGCAGGTAGCCACTCAGGGAAAGGAAGGGGCGAGATAAGGTGAGGGTAGTTAAAGGAGAGGGGGAAGGAAGTTTATTATACATAGTTTTTCAATCTTGCAAGGACTCTGAACAACCCTCTGGACCTCCAAGGATTTTAAATTAACAGAGGAAGACCTGGACGCTCTGGGGCATCAGCCCTGGGACTGGTAAATATGAATTCATAAATTCAAATGAAAGATAAAGAAATTTTAAATGATAAACTTAAAAAAAAATATCTAAAATCGTAAAAATTTTTTTTTGATTAATTTAACATTGTGTGTTTTTTTAATGCTACAAAGTAAATACATTAAAATAAGTAAAATAGGGAAGCTATGTAGTGTGAACTAAAGTATAAATGTTAGAGGCATTGTATTGTACTCAGATAGCAATTGTTAAGCAGAGATGTCTGGGTTAGGAGACTTGGAAGTTAATGGACCTCATTTAGAGTCGGACACAAAGTCCGTCTAGGAAGTGTAGGAGTGGGAGTGTGCAGCAGCTTTGTTGGGTATTACGAGTGTCAAGCAACCACAGTTGCGTCCCACTCATAATACCCTACCGAGCTGCGAGCAGTTCCTGCAGCTAGCTAACTGCTTGCGCCACCTAATTCCTGCTGCACAGCTTTAGCCCTTTTTTGACGTGTGTTGCGTCTGCGCCTCACTGCGACTAGGATTTACTTACAGGGTCACGCCTCCACAATTCCGCGTTCCTCCCATTCTCTCGTAGTGAGTCGCAAGCTGTCGCAAGTGTTAATTGAGTTCAAGATGCAGGCGGATATGGTGCTTGCTGCACATGCGTTATAGTGTCTTTTTTTCGGTGCGCCTAAAACGGACTTTGCGTCCAACTCTAAATGAGGTCCAATGTGTGTAACAAAATAATACTGTCTATGGTGGGACAAGGCAGAGGCAAAATTGCTTAGTTCAGAGACATAATTAGTTTTTTCGTATTGTATTGTTTTTGTTTTTTATGTTCATATTGATCTACTTCATGCATAGACCAGCATGCTGATGGTACAAATAATTAATCACCCCCTTTCCCAGACTTTTGTTTGACATGATTAGTTAGGAGACAGGGAGTGAAATTGTATGTTGATCGGGCTGATTACCAGGAGGGGACAAGGTTATATCCAGGCTGTGGTTACAATTACAATAAGGAATCATCATATATGTTATTATATTATTATTTATTTATTAATAGTAAGATTTGTAGTCACTCAGAATATATACATGCTGTGGTTTCTTTTCTTTTAGCTATTACTTTCACTTCCCGGTCACATGTCTGTCCTGTGCTGATGTAGTCTTATAGATACTCTACCTTAAATTACTACTATCCCTACGGTGATATATATATAGATATAGGATACTACCTTACTGATACTTATTATATTACAGACATTAGGTACAGGTCTGCATACATATATTATTTATTATTATACTGTAAGACTATTAAATGTATTCAACGTTCCTCGACGAAATGCATTTTCATTACAAGGTGAATGCAAAATATATTTATGCTGCACAGGTTAATTTATTACGCTGTTAGACTCCTTTAAAATATATCATTAGTAGCATTGATGTCATCAGTGGCGGATCCAGGGGGGGGGCGATCGGGGCGATCGCCCCCCCTAGCAGGGTCTTGCTGCCGGCGGCTGCACACTATGTGCAGATCCGTTCAGCAGAGAGAGTTAGGGAGAGAGTCCTGCCCAACTGCTCTGATTGACACAATCAGAGCAGCCGGGCAGGACTCTCCCCTTAACTCTCTCTGCTGAACGGATCTGCACATAGTGTGCAGCCGTCAGCAGCCTTAGGTGTCAAAAAGGGGGCGGGGCTAAATCCCCCTCCCCCCCCCTAAATCGCCCCCGGTACA
Organism: Mixophyes fleayi; assembly: GCF_038048845.1. Classification (NCBI taxonomy): domain Eukaryota; kingdom Metazoa; phylum Chordata; class Amphibia; order Anura; family Limnodynastidae; genus Mixophyes; species Mixophyes fleayi. The sequence goes on from NC_134403.1 coordinate 18,603,559, forward strand.
TTTAACTTCTGGATCCGCCCCTGGATGTCATCACTTATAAGCTGGTCTCATTATCAGCATTAATAATAGTGCATATATGTTATGGTGTTGGGCTAAATATAGCAGGCATATATATGTGTAATTTGTAAAATATTGAGGTAACACAGTAACTAAATAATAGGTACGTCAGTGAAGGCTGTAGATTATTTATTGTGGTGAAATACAGTAGTAATGTTATAACGCAGTTAGCATGCCTCATTGCTCTGATTTTACTATTGATTCAACCAAATTCATCCTGTGTGGTCAGAAGTCTGTAAGATATCATAAATATTGAATAGCATGGGTTGGAATATGTTGGCTAGCACAGACTTAATAGGGGGTTGTCACATCACACCTATAAGCACAAGATGCAAGTTAAACCCCTTTGTGCTATATGTTTGTTGATTCTCCTGGGAGTTTTATGGCCATACAAGCACTTGGGGACAAGGACATGGTACTGGGAGGTGTCTTATTACAGCTATTTACAAGTGCTATTATTCCTGAATATACAAATTCTCTGCTAAAATATTGTATAGCACTAATAAGTTAATATTACATAAAGACCCTGTGGTCGGTAAATTTGCCTAAGTACCATTAAAGTTGTCTGATAACTGAAAAATATTACAGCATCTTTTTCAGAAGTTCTGGTGATTCGAGAGTTTAGCACAACTCGTGGCAAAAAGTATACAAGTCTGCACCATACAGCTAAAACCTCATCCCTGAGCCACCCGACACACTCATACCAAGATCACCCGACACACTCACACTCAAGATCTGGCCTTCAAGGTGTTCAGCGATAGCAGCAGATGCTGTTGATTAACATAACAGAATTCACACTCGGTCCAGCAGGGACTCCAACACCAGCACACCGGACAGCGGACGCCATGCCCAGCGCAGCAGCTTGTGCATCATCTCACAGGGGAAGGTCCACCGAAAATCTGACGGCATGTCCAGCGCAGTGGGTGGTACATTTTCTTCAGCTGACGCCATTTCCAGCGCACCCAAAAGGTCATTCATTGGATAACAGGAGACGGTACACTGGAGAGCTGACGCCACGTTAAGCGCAGCTAGCGGTGCATCGGCATTTCCAGCGTGGCCAGAAGAACATTCATCTCATCGCAAGGAAATGGTGAGATTAATAATAACGTTGTGTAAAATTGTAATGTACAACTGATGATAAGGATGTAGGTAATGCAAATATTAAGGTTAGGGATGTTTATAAGGATCGAGAGGGCGTAGTTTACAGTTCAGGTAACGATAGTTCATTTGAGTCGGAGAGTGAGCAGATGTATAAGTCGTTGAAGGAGCAGCGGCACGTGGTAAGGGATAATAGGAGGAAGAAGAAACTAGTGGGCCCCGGGCTGGATGCGGTAAGGAATAGACTTGTGCAGGTGGAGTCGCAGAAATAAAGTTTGTTCGTACAGGGAAGCGTAGCTGTCGGTTGTGAGTTGGGAGCAGTGATGGGACATTTGCCAAAACACACCAGGAAGGAAACTGAGAAGGGTAATTTTGTTGATCTATTTACATTTACCGAGGTGGGACACAAGGAAAAAGAGAGTGAGCAGCTGATGCGTACGAAACTATAGATATATTGGCTCAGCAGGATGTTTGTGTACTCTGGTTGTTACATGGGGTCATTCCCAGGCAGTGCAATGTGTAAGCTAAAGTAGACAAACGTTATTCATTCAGTTTACAGAGAATACGGGGGTCAGTATGATGGAGATATGATCAGGCTTTTGGATTGAAGTCACAAGGGCAAAGGCCTATAAGTTTCGGAGTACGGGATACATATTTGGCTAAGATGACAGTGGTGCATCAGTGGAGAGGAATGGTGCAGCGATAAGGTTTCAGCAATTGGAGGGTGATTTATGCCAAGACGGCTGGTCTCCGCAGGACCTTGTTGCGGTGCCTTGTAGGCAGAACACGCCCTATTTTTCCAGATGGAACTGAAGAAGGTGGTAACTTTTTTCTAGAGAGAACGCCAGGCAGTATCACCCTGGGTTGATGGCCGCATGCCTGGTTCCAGCTTCAACGGTTGGGCCAATACAGGCGGCATGCCAGGTTTCAGCAATTGGAGGGTGATTTATGCCATGGGGCTGGTCTCCGGAGGACGTTGGTAGGCAGAACACGCCCTATTTTTCCAGATGGAACTGGAAAAGGTGGTAAATTTTATTAAATTGTTTAACCAAGCTGTGTCCAAAATACTTTTGCCAAATACTTGTCTCAGAGTCTTTCTTTATTAGTTCACTGCGTGGGACGCTGGTTGGGCGACCTATATCCCTTATAAATATGTAGACAGAATGAATCTGTCGACAGGTAGACTGTCAACGTTTTAGTATTGACACCCTAACTGCGGACAGATTCAGCGTGGGAAATTCGACTGCCACCGGACCTGGCTGGTCTCATCTGGCCCCCTGTTACTTAATACCCTAACTGCCTCTCTTCCCCCTCCACACCTACCCCCTCTCTCCTCTCTCTCTCTCTCTCTCCATATCCACCACAACACAGACACTTAACACAGAGAAATAAAAGCACAACACTGGGTAGACAAACAACACTGACATTCACACCAAACTCACACACAAAATATGAGGACAAGACTTAAACTAAAAAAGCACAGCAAACTATAAGACAAATAAGGAACATGACTATAAACGTAACAATACACCGCTCAACAGTCTCAAATTTCAATTGTACTCACTGCCAACCAACACTGACATGGTCCTCTCCCATCACCTAGTTCCTCATTCCTCTAACAAAGCTTACGAGGAAGAGGCTATTATAGGGTCTCTGATGTCAAAATCGAACTGGTTTTCAGGGCCAATGGAAAAAAGCATTTTTCAAAGACCAGTGCTTGTGGACAAAGCCACCAACACTTTTGGGGTTTTGAAACTACCACCCAACACTGGTGGTCTGAACTTGCACTCTCCAATCTGATGTGAAAAGGGCCAGTGGTTGCAGGAGCAAAAAAATAAATAAAATGCTACTTAGTAAATGCTGATTCATGTGTACACACTAAACACATTGTGCAAGATTTACCATCAGATCTGTGCTCTTCATCTGTCATAACCATTGGTTGAAATGATGGTGACTCTGCACACTCCATAGAGATCTATGGACACTAAGTGCTTACACACTGCAGGATTGGAACAACATCATTCCATCGTTGAACGAGATTTTTAGTTTGGTTTCAAAATAAAATCCAACGATACGATGAGTTTTGGAGCGATAATCGTTCATCGTTGAAGCATACACACTAATGCGTTATCGGGGCGAACCTCTAGTGTGTACCCAGCCATACACTGAGGTCATGTACAATAAAAAGATGTAAAAATTATTACATGGCCATTAGTTCAATGCCATCAGCATGTACACTGTTCTGTCAATGTCAAATAAGTGGATATGAACATTTCAATTTAATATCTGTCAATCCGATTGTCTATGTCTGAAACTATGCGAATAGCACGCTACGGCGTGGAGGAGCGGAGTTTACCGCAAACACGTGCAAACACTTATACACACATTTACACGAACACATACATTTGTAATTAGTTCATATTAAAAGTAGTTGCAACACATAGTTATTTGGAATGAAATGTAGCAGAGTTTATGGTGAAATATTAAAATGTTATATACACTTTAGTGAGATCTAAGGTTCAGGTCACAGGAAACATATCATGTCTGGTATCATTCTAATCACCTATTTATCCGCAGACGTCCAGTTCAATCGCCTAAAGGATCGCACCTTGCATATGCTAGATGGATTATAGCGATTAAATGATCATGAATGGTATTGAGTGTGTAATGTAAATAGACCAGTTTGAACTAGTTCTTGGCCGGAAGATTAGTATGCATCTGTTGGAGAGCTGACCCCCACCCTTGGAGGGCATTGTTTGAACTGGCTAATGACCTGCATTACACTGGACCTTCCTGAAGCCTGAACCTATGGAAACATGCCAAATCATCTGTATTGTTTTCACTGTATCACTGATTGTATATAAGCAGGGGCTCTGGAACCAGCAGTCTCTTTGACAACAAACTTCAGGACTGAATGACTGTATGCTGGATCCAGGACGCCTGCGAATGTAACGGCTGTACTTATTTTATTTGAATTGTTACTTTCCGGCTTTATGCTATTAAATTGCATTGTGCTTTGGAACCACATAACTGGAGGTGGACAATCGTTTTTGGATAGCGACTAGACGTACATAACAGTTCCCAAGACCCTAAGCGACTACAGACCCTGACCAGTAACCACACCTGAAACCTTGGCAGTAAAGTACACATTACAACAGCTGTTTCATCAGTATTTAGTAACCCACTATAGTGCTAGGATATTTAATACAGATAGGCCGTTCTGATTTGGGATACTTATTACACAAATATTTAAGGGTGTGAAAGTAAGGAGCAAAGCAGAAGCAAATTAATTATCATAAAATGTTATTGATAAATTGATATTAACTAGTGACTGATAACATTATTTATAGAATAAACCTTCGCAGATTTTAAAGTGTCATTTAAGATACTATAAGAAAAATAGTCTTCCTCAATTAATTAATTTTTTTGCATAAGAAAATAAGTGTCATTTTGGGATTGGACAAACAACAAGTATAGACTATGCAACACATAAAGCAATTGTATTGCAAAAAGAAAAATTATTGTGTATTTTTAGTGCTTTGCAGATTTTATAAAGTAACAATAAGCAGCGCATTGAGCAGCGGTAGGAGTTTAGGACATAACGAAAACCTGTGACACAGGCACGCATTGAGATGTAACAGTGGCATATTCTTGCTATCAGAACAATTCTGCATCCTCGCACAATGGTTTGCAATAATTGTATAAGTGATTCTATCATTTAGAGAGTGAACAACTATAACACATGTGAGATTATTGTCCTGACCCCCCCAAACAAACAATTTTGCTTTGTTGATTGATTTAAAAAAAAAATTGTATTAGCTAGGCTGGATTGTGGGCGGGGCACCTGGGACTAGTGCCCTGGGGCCCACAGACATGAGGGGACTCCTCCCTCTCCAAAAAAAACAAAAATTCCCCACTGCGTATGCTTCCCCCATCCAGAATGTACTCTGTGCTATATATATATATATATATATATATATATACACACACATGTGTCAACAGAACGCTCTCTGTATTGTATCGCAGTCACTAGGATGCTCTTTGTATTCTATATTGGTCATTAGGATATTGTCTGTATTGTTTGCCACAAGGATGGTCTTCTTTCACTGCTAATGACTTTGCCACCTACTTCAAATTAAAATCAGCATCATATGTCAAGAAATCTTTCCTTAGGTTCATCCCCCTTCAGTCTTCTTTTCCTCCACTCACCTACCAACTCTCATTTCTTTCTCTCCTTTTATGGAAGACAACGTCTCTCTTCCTCATCCTTCCTCGTCCACCTGAACCAGTACCCTTGATATTGTTCCCTCCCAACTGTCACAGTGCTGGCAGCTCCCAGGAAAGAACCAGTTAGTTGGGGTTGGTATCAGAGACATACCATGTCTGGTACAAGCTGTAGTCAAAAGATTGTAGATGGTAGAATAGTGATGAACAAAGCCGAGGTCAAGGGATTGGAGAAGGTAGACTAATGGGAGACAAAACCAAGGTCAAAGGATTGGAGAAGGCACTTTTCCTTTCGTCTTCAAACATGTACTAATCTCACGTATCTCCATTAAACCACCGCTTGACCCTACCTCTCTCTCCAGCTACCATCCCATTTCCCTTCACCCATTTGCTTCTAAAGTACTTGAGTGACTTGTGGTCAACCGCCTGACCCACTTTTTCTCACTCGCTTCTCAGCCCTCTGCAATCAGCCTGCTGCCCTCAACATGCCACCACTAAATTACCCAATGATCTTCTCACTGCTAAGTTTTCTTCTCACAAGTCATCCTTCTTGATATCTCTGCCACTTTCTGATACAGTTATCCATCCTCGACTCAATTTACTCTCTTGGCCTTTGCAGCACTGTTCACATCGTTCACCTCTTACTTTTCTGAACGCTCCTCCAGTGTCTCTAATACTGAGACATCCTCCCCTCGACTCCTTCCATCTGTTATACCTCTCCTCTCAGGGAACTAATACAGTCCTCTGGCCTCCACTACCACCTCAGTGCAGACAATACACAAATCTACCTTTCATCCTTTGACTACTGTCCTTCTCTTTTATCCCGTGTGTCCAACTGCCTCTGTCCCATCTTCACCTAGATGTCCCAACATTCCCTAAACCTCTATGTGTCCAAAACAGAACTCATCATCTTCACTCCTCCTAATATCATTACTCTTTTCTCCGTCACCATTTAAAACATCACACTCTGCCCCCCAAGCCTTGATGTCACATTCTTGTGCTCAGCTTCACTCCACATATCTAGTTCCCTGTGCTGCCACCTCCTTTAAAAAATTGCCAGAGTACACCCATTTTTCACCGAAGATCTTATCAAAACATATATCCATTCTCTCATTAACTCCCACCTTGACAACTGCAACCTCCTACTCCCAACCTAATCCTCACTTGTTTATCCCCTCTGCAACCAGACCTAATTTCCGCTGCTAGACTGATCTTCCACTCTCGCCACCCCACATCTGCTGCAACAGTCTGCAAAACTTTACACTGGCTCCCCAGTTCCTCCAAAATTTAATTAAAGCTTCTCATCTCACTTTCAGAGCCCTCACCAACTCCTCCACTTTATTCATCTCTGACCTTGTCACGTGATATACTTCCTCTGGTCCTCCTCAATTTGCCTTTGATCTACATTTCTTCTCCTCTGTGGTAACCAGCTCTCACTTTTGCCTCTAAGAATTCTCCCAGCTGTTCCCCACTTCTTAGAAATTCTTAGCCCACCTGACCAGATTCTCAACCCTCAATCTTTGAAGTGCTCACACAAAACCCACCTCTTCACTATTGCCCATCCTGCCTTCACCGTATACTACTCCCTCTGTGCATTCTACCAGCTCCAGTCTCCACTCCGAATTCCACTAATCCTTATTGTCCCTGTACTGTCCACTCCCTCTAGACTGTAAGCTCTTATGAGCATGGATCTCTTTGTCTCTGCTTCTTCGTCAACCTCACTCATACTTGTTGTACCTTTTTTATGTGCAGTTGTATTCTTTTATGATTTGTAACTATGGTTGTTAGGTGCTGCTGAGTTTTGTCTTGTCTTAAAAATAAATTATGACAATCTGGTCAGTAAGGCGGAGGAGCAGCAACTACTTGCTTAGTTAACTCCTCTTCCACCACCAGACGAGTTGTCATCTTGCTCTGGCTTCTGCTTCAACTTGGCAGCCACTTCGCTGTTCTTCTGCTGCCAATTGACTGTTTTTTTTGCCATTTCAGTGGCTGTTGTAGCTAGAAAAGGCTAACTTATGGGTAGTATGTATGAAGGTGCAAACTTTGGGGCTGAAATTAAAGAGTAGTTTGGGGATCTGCTTGAGAATCAGCTGGGATATATGAAGTTCCTAACCAACACAATAGGAGCAGTTGAAAGAGCTGCTATGCAGGGTGTTATTTCTGAAAAAAAAAGTACAGGGTTTGGATGTGTGAAGGAAAAGGAATACTATTCTTTCTGACCTATCACAGGTTTTCCTTCTGACCTATCACAGGTTTTCTTTCTGACCTATCACAGGTTTTCAGATTCTTGTATTCCACAAGAGAATAGAGAAGTCAATCCCCAAAAGATCAGAAAGCCAGTGACTGCAGTTAGCGTGGGTATTATGAGTCCACTGTGCCCTACAGTAGCCAGCCTCAAGTCCCACAAGGAGTGATTCTCTATAGTAGAATGAGTCCAATGTCCTGCTTACATTTCAGCCAAGAGGTGAGGCAGGAGGTGCAGATGGCACCCAGCAGAACCTGAAGTGACTGTTGGAATGGGGTCAGATCCCAAAAGGGGCAAACGCAGGATTTGTAGAGAAGGATTTCCATGCATCACCGCCAGTGGGCGTGGCCAGAATGCTTCGGGGCGTCGCTATAATTTTAGAGAGTGCTTGGCTGTTCTCCAACTCTTCCTATCCCCATCATATACATACTTGGGCAATGCTGTGTGCACTACTGTTACGGGCACACAGCTCTCCCTTTTCGAGCAGAGCCGTGTGAAGCGGGTCATGCCTTCCAACCAGTGCCGGATTAAGGGAATGGAGGCCCCTGGGCTAAGGGGGCCTCCATTTCCCCATGAGGGCCCCCCTCACCATGATCCGAGCTGCCCCCCCCCCCCGGCACTTACCTCCTTCCCCGGCACGCTGTGCGCTCTTTACTGAGGAGGTCTCGTGAGAGTGAGGCTCACAAGATCTCCTCAGTAAGGAGAATACAGCGCGCCGAGGAAGGACTGCAGTGAAAGTGCTCAGCTGCACTGATCAGGCTGGGGGCGCCCCCGCCCCCGACCGATCAATACTGCTGCTGAGCACTTTCAAGGGCCCCCTGGATGGCATAGGCCCCTGGGCTGTAGCCCAGTTAGCCCTGTGGTTAATTCGGCCCTGCTTCCAACTGTCCCTACAATCAGGACAAGGTCCTGACTGAGTGTGTCAGAACAGTTGACAGACTGTCCTGCTCTCTCCTACCTGTTCTTGCTGCTTTCAATACTTGTTGGGGTGAGATGGCTGTGAACATTGCAGACAGAAACGATCTGCACACAAGCTGCAAAGTAGTTGGTCCTGGGGCAGGGTCCAGCCACCTCAAGCATACAGTACCCCAGGCTGGGAGGGGGGTTTCCAGGCACTAGTAAAACTCTCCCTCGGTTTGCCTATGCCCAACCCTCAGACAGATGGCCCCAAGTGAGAAGAGGAACTATCTTTTATCTATCTTTAAAGATACACCAGCCGACACCATGAATGAACTGGAACACCAACCTACAATCACCAAGGATCCACCATGGTACTGCAAATGCCTACTCACACTACGAGATGTCACAGTCACTCAGAGTCGTGATAGGTTTACCCATGAAGACAAAGATCTCTTCCTGCACTTTCATCATCATGGACTAAGCACATACTGTCAATAGAGAAATTGTTTACTTTTCGGACAACAGGGGTACAGAAAGGTGAAGGTTGCAAACCATCCTTTGGAATTAAATATATAATTGAGGTAAATAAGACCCATGTATAGTAATTATATAGGGTAAATTAAGTAGAGATGATCAAAATAGGACCATCTCAAAATTTTCAGCTCCCTTTTTAGTGAATTACTTTCTATCTGTTTCTTTCTTTCCATTGGTTTGCATGTTGTTTGCAGTCCGTGCTTGTCTCTGATTACTACTTGATGCCATCCCCAATTGGAGAGAGTTTGCTGGTCATGGGATGCTGATGCCTTTTGTCCTTTTGGGCTTCCTTAGCACGCTGTTTAAAGAGACTGCTCTCCATTGCACATCCCATTGTTAGTTATGTCTTTGCTACTAAACCCAATCTGTTCTAGTTGATCAAAGGGGTTGGACTACACGGCAATTAGCATCATTTATACTATCACCCATGTGAAACTTAAGCAGAGGGTGTAATTGAATGTGAAGATTATATGATCACCTCATATTAAATCATTGTATGACCTCTGCTATAGAAACGCCTGTTTTTTTTCCGTCCAATGGAGTTAAATCATGTGATTGGGCGAAGGCAGTACAACCCATTTATGTCTGTATTTGAATTAGCGGACTTTAGCAACTGTTCGTCTTGGAAGAGATCCATTTGTTAGCAAGATTCAGTCCTCCAGTCATTGCAGTCTGCAGTTATGCCATCCTTTCATGGTCTGGAGATGCAGTAAATGAAAGATGGCACAAAGTGGATGGCAAACAGCCATTGACTAAGGGGGGTAGTAGAAGTAAGTGGCCCATCAAACCATAGCATCAGAAGCAGCTATTTATATAGCACCACTAATTCCGCAGCGCTGTACAGAGAACTCACTCACATCAGTCCCTGCCCCATTGGAGCTTACAGTCTAAATTCCCTAACATATACACACAGACTGAGAGAGACTAAGGTCAATTTAATAGCAGCACCCGGAGGAAACCCACGCAAACACGGGGAGAACATACAAACTCCACACAGATAAGGCCATGGTAAGGAATCAAACTCACGACCAAGGTGCTGCAAGGCAGAAGTGCTAACCACTGAGCCACCGTGCTGCCCACAACATCAGCTACATATTTACAATAATAAACTATTCTGGAAAGGATTCTAAGGATAGCTAGTCGTAAAGGATTGGTGCTTGAAACTTCATGCAAGTTCCTGAACGTAGACTGCAGAGTTGATTATATGCAGCACAGAAGGAACACCCAACAGCTTTAGTGCCAGTCCTCATCTGCAAACAAGAAAGGCCGACAGTGGGAGCAATCGCCCCCCCTTCCGCCTCTCTGCCCTCGCTTGACAGATGACACCTTTAAGAATATGGTCCTGAAGCATATACCTGCTTCATAAATTGTGAGGTGAAAACTCTGCCTGAAACCCTTCTGGCTGACAGAAAATAAAAAAATTGAAGACTCAGTAGTAAAATTGTGACTTTTCCTGTTTTATGCATGAAAGCATTTTGCAAATGTGATTTCCTCTTCCTGAGTGAATGAGTAACCATTAATGTAAATAAATTGCTGCTGGTAATGGACAACTGAATTGGCTAATAAAAAATAAATAAATACAGAGAGATTTTATAAACTAAGAGGCAACAAGAGAAGCGGGTCCCATCTGTGAAGACCTGAGGAAACGTCATGCATAGCAATACTGACCACATCGCACGTTTCCTGTGGGTTACTCTCTCTTCCTGCACAGAGAGATTTGGCCGTCGGCCATTTAGCTGTTATACAGACAAACAGTGTCAGTGTGGAGAGTGCACGGGCTGGGACGGTAATCATGCTGTGTGCTTCCAAGTCACACACCACAAGGTTTTTATAGGCTTGTAATTGACTTGTATTTGGTCTCAAGGTCATTGCCCAGAAAGCCGCTCTCCTTTGGGGCACCCTGGGGGGCCTCATAGGCAAACCAAGGGGCGGGGGCTTCCTAGTGCCTGGAAACCCCCTCTAAGACTGAGGCCCTGTATAATTGAGGAGGCTGGACCCTGCCCCCGCTTCACACGGCTCTGCTCAAAAAGAGAGAGCTGCATGCATCTAACTAGTGCACGCAGTATTGCCCATGTATATTACGGGGATAGGAAGAGTTGGATCGCATTCAAGCACTCCCTAAAATTATAGCCATACCCCCATGCATGCTGGTGGCGTGGTGTGGAAACCTCCCTCTGGAAATCCTGCGTTTGCCCCTTGGCCTGGCATTGGTAATTAGGTGAATGGGGTGTTGGCCTCATCCACGACCCCATAGATCCAGATTGTGGACCGAGGGGAATTACAGTGTGGATTAATAGATTCCTATTGGTCCCACCTCGTTTATGCTACATATGCACCAACCGGGTTCGGTAATCCTCTTGGCGGCTCTACCTAGTTAAACCAGACCTAGCATGACCGTCCCAAATCACTGGCCTCAAATGGGTGACTTTTGAACGTATCAAGGATGGCACTCTCCTGTCTCTCTGTCTCTGTGTCTCTGTGTCAGAGCGGATGGTTAAACTCAAAATACAGCCGCAGAAACGTTCTGTTGCATTTTTGCATCTACACAGTTTTGTGGTTTGACTCTAAATGCAGCCAATGTTGTATAGATAGAGATAGTTACACTCTATATTGTGTGTGTGTGAAACCTGACATTTTATTTACAGAATATGCCACTACAGATTTTTTAGTTTCCACCTTAGTATGAGTAGACTGTAATTATCACAATTATACAAATCTATTGTTATTGTGACCTTTAAACATCATTCAGATTCAGCTGTATTTAGTTACCTTGCATTGGATTGCTATCCACTTTTAACCCTGTATGTTTATTCCTTTGATTATTTCCTTGTAATAAATGTGCCTTGTTCCCATTTCTAGCTGTGGTTTTATCTGTGTCTTGGCTGAGTTTAGGTACCAGAGTGTCGAAGTCGTATAATTGGATGAACGAAAGTATATTGGTTAATATTGTTTTGTTGTGTAATTGCACTCAGTATGCCATGCTACACGTGGCATACTGCGATCGCACGGTAAAATAAGCACACACACACTCGCACTACAACATTTAGTTATTTATATTTTATATTTATATTGCTTCTGTTATACAGTGATTTATGAGCAGATAGTATTTAGTTTATTATTAGTTTATATATTATGATTATATATACACTTTAGTGTTATTTAAGGTTCAGGTTAGAGGAAAGGTGTCATGTCTTGTATCATATTAATCCCCTATTCACTAGCAGTTGTCCAGTTCATTCGCCGAATAGATCGCACATTGCATACTCTAGTTAGTGATGTTAGGGAATAAATACTTAAAGTAATGCTGACTATAAAATGCTAATAGACTAGTTGAAACTGGAGCCTTGGCGGGAAAAATCAGAGCACAACCCCTGGAGAGATGACCCCCACCTTTGGATATTTTGCTTTGAACTGGCCTATGACCTGCAGCACTCTGGACCTTCCTGATACCTGGACCAATAGAAGCATGCCACGTCATCTGCATTGTTGTCTCTGTAACACTGAGTGTATATAATATAGCTGTGCTCCCACTGGCATCAGTCATTCTCTGACCATAGTATTCTGGAGTGAAATACTGTCCACTGGTACCCGTGGGAGCGCAGCTGGCGCAAGCGAATGCAGCGGTATGTATTTATCTTTTGGTATTGGCTGTACTGTATTATAATCATGTGTTGAATTGTTAAACTTTGCATCTGCTAAAATAAATTACTTTGTGCCTTGGAAACACAATACAATCGCTTATGTAATGCTTATTTGAAAACGATAGAATTACTTTAATATGGGTTTAGGCAGCAACTAAAACACAGAATAGTTGACATTATTATTTAGGAATGTAAATGATGATAGGTGTCGTATTTTGCGTAAAATCGCTCTGCACACTCCGGGAACCGGAGCACACGCCAGTGAACGCAAGAACATCCATTTCACCTTCGAGCGCAAAGGACCGTTATGGCAGCCTTTGATTTCCTGAGCGGAACAGGTAGGGGACTGGGTGTATGCACGTAGTCAATGTACAGTCAGGGTGTGCCAAGCTTGAGCGCATACAGCAACATCTGATTCAAGCTTTGGGCATCTCTCAGGTACGTGTTTTTCTGTTGTATGACTTGCACCAACTACAGGTCTGGTGTTAGTGCAGAATGATAGTGATGACGGCTGTGTGTGCAGCTAGAACATGTGTTTCCAATCAGGAGCAGCTGTAAAAAATAGAGATGCTCAGGCTTGGTTCCCCAAGAACCAAAAACACCCGAACTTAGCAGATCCGAGTACCGAGCCAGCTCAGAACTTTTGCGAGACCTCGGAATTGAAAACGAGGTAAAACGTCATTGTTACGTCGGCAGATCTCGGATCTCGCAATTTTTGTATTCTATATGTACCGCCCTTCATGGCGATCCAGCGCCATTTCACAGAGGGACACAGAAGGGGTAGCACAGTTCTTGGCAGTCTCTAGTGCAGTTGGGCAGCGTCAAGGTAGAATAGAAAGAGAAGGGGGAGGAGTGTTCTTCAAAGTCTACAGTGACATTCAGGAGAGCTCCATTGCTCCATTGCTAATTGTCATTGCTGAAATAGAATTAATAGGTCTGGCAGGCTTGGACTTCTAAATCTGCAGTCCCATAATGTACAGTGTTATATAGGTAACACACAAAGAGGAGAGCTCAATTGCTCCATTGCGAATTGTCATTGCTGAAATACAAATACTAGGGCTGGCAAGCTTGTTGTAAATCTGCAGTTATATTGTACGGTGTTATATAGGTAACACAGAAAGAGGAAAGCTCCATTGCTTCATTGCTAATTGTCATTGCTGAAATACAAATACTAGGGCTGGCAAGCTTGTTGTAAATTTGCAGTCACATTGTACTGTGTTATATAGGTAACACACAAAGAGAAGAGCTCCATTGCGCCATTGCTAATTGTCATTGCTGAAATACAAATAATAGGGCTGGCAGGCTTGGTGTAAATCTGCAGTCATATTGTACTGTGTTATATAGGTAACACACAAAGAGGAGAGCTCCATTGCTAATTGTCATTGCTGAAATACAAATACTAGGGCTGGCAGGCTTGGTCTTCTGAATTTGCAGTCAAATTGTACGGGGTTATATAGGTTACACACAAAGAAGAGAGCTCCATTGCTAATTTTCATTGCGGAAATAGAAATACTCGGGCTGGCAGTCTTGGTCTAAATCTGCAGTTACATTGTACTGTGTTATCAAAATACATTCACAGCAGTACACAGAAGACCAAAGCTGTATTGAGACAGACACAAATATAGGGAAGGGTGCATAAATTAAGGCAAGACATTCAACAAAATTTCAAACAGTGATGGGGGAATGGGTTGGAGGGCGTAAGGGAGGGAGAGACATAAGCCCAAGGTTTTATTGGATAAACAGACACATAGGGGGAGAAGAAGAAGAGGGAGACAGAAAATGAATCATCTTCCTCAGGACTGTCAATGGTGTTATAGTCTCCTAGTAGGCTGTGCATCAGCCTGCGACAGTCCTGGATGGTCATCTTCTCCTTTTTCAAGATGAGGCGATTCCTGGCAAGCCAAATAGCGTCCTTAAAGAAGTTCATAAGGTGCCAGTACTCCTGGATTGCCTCAACGGTGTGGGTCCCAGAAAATAATTCATAAAATACCAAATGATATAAAAGGCAAGTTTTGGGCACACTGTCCTTATGTTCATGTTCCAAGGCATCCAACAATGCCTGTACAGTGGGGCAGTCCCAAAAAATACGCTGTGCTCTTTCCCTTCTGGTGATGCAGAAGGGAAGTGGACATATCTGCACAGGTTCCGGGAGTGCATGAATGTCCTGAGAGGTAGACCCCCTGGATGGCCATCCATGCAATGTCCTTGTGTCTATTAGTCAGTCTCTTAGAGGCCACATTCTCCCAAACATGTTTGGCCGTAGCCACAGGGAGCCCTGGAACAGACTCCATAACGTCCTTAGCTCTGATGAGCTTGTGGATAGTTTTTGGCTTCCACACGTCAGGTTTAAGTCCCTCTGATGGTGCGCCCTCACAAATTGTCCAGTATCCAGGTAAAACCACGGTGTAGTCCAGTTGTAAGGGAAGGAGCTGTCCCACTTGTCCCAACCAAGGGTCCTCCAAAGAGGCAGGAGGAAAAAGCGAGACATGGACTTCCCAGCAGAGCAAATGTTCTTTTCAATAAGAGTTCTGCGGATGCAGTTACAAAGAAGGCCCGCAGCATGGTGGGGATATCTGGGATCCCTTTCCCACCTTTGAGGGGGTCCTTGTACATGACCGCCCTCTCCACTCTGTCCATGTATTAGCTGTAGAATTACCACAGTTATCCAAAGAACGGGTGGAACGATCAAATGAACCATAACTGGTTTCATGATCCAAGGACAATTCCATCTTGCACCACTTTTCTTTTCTGCCACTGCTGTGTGCCAATGTGTCCTAGATGTGCTAGGAACTGCTGTGTGTTTGTGTCATTGATCTGTCGCTTACCATCCAGCCAGGTCGCTGCAGTATTGGTCCAAAAGTGTATGATAATAATATTGTGATCTGGGAGGTGGTCAAAATTGACTGCAAATGACTTGAAATTAGTGTTATTGAGGTTAATAATAATGTAGGAACAAAAAAAAGAGTATAATTAACATTCAAAGTAGCTTAAGACAGAGAGACTGAATGAAAGATATTATATTCAATATAGGAATCTTAGTTTTTTTATCTTACTTACTCAAGACAAATATAGCGCCATAGTAATATACAGCAAACTGACGATTAACGATACAGTTATATTGATTTATTAAAAATTATACTCTAGTACAATCTAAATTTCTGGCCTGCATCATTTCTTGTCTAAAGACAATTCTATAATATTTCCCCACATCCTTTAGAAAATATCACCACGAGGCTGACAATAAGTCTTACACAGCACGTGTCAGTAGTGACAGTGTTATATAGATAAGCCTCTCTATTGCACACGTGAATTAAGATGTTATTGATGTCAGCGATAATGTAGTTACCAAACATAGACTTATCGGGGTACAGATCATACTCTATCCTGTGACCTCTGTCCATGGGAGAGGCATGCTAATCACTCTCAGTGTTAATCATTAACATAACATCATTGTAAACAAGTCAGAAAGATCTTTATTCATTTTTTTTTTAAAGTAGTATTTCCTCTGGGACGAGAAGTTATTGTTTGCTTGTCTTTAAAGGTGATCAAGGACTACCATATCCAGGTGTGTGGTTACAATATTGCAATCTAAGGCAACTGTCTCAGGCAAAGGTTTTGGGATGCAACAGAATTAAAGATTTTTTTTATTATTTTTATTTTATTTAAATGACACTTTTTTTAGTGCAAAAGTTGTCAGATTAGTAGCATTTACCATGAGATCTGCCAATGCTTAAAAATGGAAATATCATCATTACCATTTATTTATATAGCGCCACTAATTCCGCAGCGCTGTACAGAGAACTCACTCACATCAGTCCCTGCCCCATTGGAGCTTAGTCTAAATTCCTTAACACACACAGACAGACAGAGACAATATCTGCCTTTTAAAGTGCACGACATGCTTATACAAATGTTTATGGTATTTTGTATAATGGATAAAAAGGGCATCTTATCGGCGGCAGAATTACTAAGCACACCCATATCTCATTGCATCCAGGGCCGGCGCTACCATTAGGCAGCTTTAGGCAGCTGCCTAGGGCGCCGGCCTCTGGGGGGCGGCACTGTGGCCGAGGACACTGATTATTAAAAAAACAATTATTCATTAGTTAATTTTAAGCGGGCGGCGCGATCGCCCAGGGCGGATTGTCCGCCCGCAATATAGTGGTCCTGTAGACCTAAGCGGCACTGTAGCAGCACCGCATTTTCAAATGTGCCTGGCGCCTGTAGAGGAGCCGACAGGAGTCTGACAGAAGTAAAGAGAGAGGAAAAAAGTAAGAAACAAGAGGCGGAGAAGAGAATGGAGGAAAAGTAAAGGTGAGTACAGAAAAGGGGGAGGGGTAGTGAAAGTATGCAACAGAGAAACGGAGGGGAGGGTGAGAGAAGTATGCTGCAGAGAAACGGAGGGGGGGGGGGGGGGTGAGAGAAGTATGCTGCAGAGAAACGGGGGGGGGGGTGAGAGAAGTATGCTGCAGAGAAACGGGGGGGGGGAGGGAAGTATGCTGCAGAGAAACGAAGGGGGGGGGTGAGAGAAGTATGCTGCAGAGAAACGGGGGGGGGGGGGGAGGGAAGTATGCTGCAGAGAAACGAAGGGGGGGGGTGAGAGAAGTATGCTGCAGAGAAACGGGGGGGGGGTGAGAGAAGTATGCTGCAGAGAAACGGGGGGGGGGGGGAGGGAAGTATGCTGCAGAGAAACGAAGGGGGGAGGGGTGAGAGAAGTATGCTGCAGAGAAACGGGGGGGGGGGGGTGAGAGAAGTATGCTGCAGAGAAACGGAGGGGAGGGTGAGAGAAGTATGCTGCAGAGAAAAGGAGGGGGGGTGAGAGAAGTATGCTGCAGAGAAACGGGGGGGGGGGGTGAGAGAAGTATGCTGCAGAGAAACGGAGGGGAGGGTGAGAGAAGTATGCTGCAGAGAAACGGAGGGGGGGTGAGAGAAGTGTGCTGCAGAGAAACGGAGGGGAGGTTGAGAGAAGTATGCTGCAGAGAAACGGAGAGGGGGGTGAGAGAAGTATGCTGCAGAGAAACGGGGGGGGGGTGAGAGAAGTATGCTGCAGAGAAACGGGGGGTGAGAGAAGTATGCTGCAGAGAAACGGAGGGGAGGTTGAGAGAAGTATGCTGCAGAGAAACGGAGGGGGGGGTGAGAGAAGTATGCTGCAGAGAAACGGGGGGGGGGGGGGGGGTGAGAGAAGTATGCTGCAGAGAAACGGAGGGGAGGATGAGAGAAGTATGCTGCAGAGAAACGGAGGGGGGGGGGGGTGAGAGAAGTATGCTGCAGAGAAACGGGGGGTGAGAAAAGTATGCTGCAGAGAAACGGAGGGGAGGTTGAGAGAAGTATGCTGCAGAGAAACGGAGGGGGGGTGAGAGAAGTATGCTGCAGAGAAACGGGGGGTGAGAGAAGTATGCTGCAGAGAAACGGAGGGGGGGTGAGAGAAGTATGCTGCAGAGAAACGGAGGGGGGGGTGAGAGAAGTATGCTGCAGAGAAACGGAGGGGGGGTGAGAGAAGTATGCTGCAGAGAAACGGGGGGTGAGAGAAGTATGCTGCAGAGAAACGGAGGGGGGGTGAGAGAAGTATGCTGCAGAGAAACGGGGGGGGGGAGGGTGAGAGAAGTATGCTGCAGAGAAACGGAGGGGAGGGTGAGAGAAGTATGCTGCAGAGAAACGGAGGGGGGGGTGAGAGAAGTATGCTGCAGAGAAACGGAGGGGGGGGGGGGTGAGAGAAGTATGCTGCAGAGAAACGGAGGGGGGGGTGAGATGCTACAGTAATAGGGGGAAGAGGGAGAATGAATGCTACATAAAATGTGTGTGGTGGG
Organism: Mixophyes fleayi; assembly: GCF_038048845.1. Lineage (NCBI taxonomy): Eukaryota > Metazoa > Chordata > Amphibia > Anura > Limnodynastidae > Mixophyes > Mixophyes fleayi. The sequence continues at coordinate 18,622,065 of NC_134403.1, forward strand.
GGGAGAATGGATACTACATAAAATGTGTGTGGTGGAGAATGGATGCTACATAAAATGTGTGTGGTGGGGGGAGAATGGATACTACATAAAATGTGTGTGGTGGAGAATAGATGCTACATAAAATGTGTGTGGTGGGGGGAGAATGGATGCTACATAAAATGTGTGTGGTGGGGGGAGAATGGATGCTACATAAAATGTGTGTGGTGGGGGAGAATGGATACTACATAAAATGTGTGTGTGGGGGGAATAATGAATGCTACAGAAAATGTGTGGGGGTGGGGTGGGGGGAATGGATGCTACAGAAAGTGTGTGTGGGGGGGAGGGGAGAATGGATGCTACAGAAAATGTGGGGGAGAGAATGGATGCTACAGATAATGGTGGGAGAATGGATGCTACAGAAAATGTGTGGGGGGGGGAGGGGAGAATGGATGCTACAGAAAATGTGTGTGGGGGGGAGGGGAGAATGGATGCTACAGAAAATGTGTGTGGGGGGGAGGGGAGAATGGATGCTACAGAAAATGTGGGGGGGAGGGGAGAATGGATGCTACAGAAAATGTGTGGGGGGGGGAGGGGAGAATGGATGCTACAGAAAATGTGTGTGGGGGGGAGGGGAGAATGGATGCTACAGAAAATGTGGGGGGGGGAGGGGAGAATGGATGCTACAGAAAATGTGGGGGGGGGAGGGGAGAGTGGATGCTACAGAAAATGTGTGGGGGGGGGAGGGGAGAATGGATGCTACAGAAAATGTGGGATTACACTTATAAATGTCCTTAAGTTAGAGACTATGGAGTCTATGTACTAAAATAGTGCTGTGACAAATTGCAGCTATGCAAGGGCATAGGTGACATATGTGAGAATAGCTAGTGGGCAGATGGGCATGTGAGAGAGAAGTTGGTGGGCTGTGGGGTACATGTCAGTCTGTAACAGGTGAGTGATGTAAAGTTTTCTTTTTTTTGTTTGTTTTGTTCTGAAATCTAACATTTGGAGCCTCCCCTCTAGATATCCTGTGTTTGCTCCTGGGCAGCAGTGAAGCCTGGACAGCATTCTGCATCAGACATCAGTGTTGCGTCAGACATCTGGACTGCATCCTAGCCAGCCAAGAGGAGAAGAGGAGGTAAGAGTTATTTTTATTTTAAAAATTTCAAGTGTGTTAGGGGCTGTGAAATAAAAAAATATTTTTTTATTTGGGGGGGGCGGACGAGCTTAAGCTTTGCCTAGGGCACCGGGCAACCTTGCACCAGCCCTGATTGCATCATATAAACAGCTGGTTTTGAGCGATAGCAAAGTATATATAAATTAATTTACAAATGCCAATTGTTACCAAAGTCTAAAGTGATGCTTTCAACCCTGTTGCTAGCCCCAATGACTAAAATGACAATATTTGTATCCTGAAGGGGGCAGAATTACTATATGACTTTTTAAGTTTGTGTGCAAGGGATGGGGTGGGCAATATTTCAGCTGTTACCGCGGATAGCCCACCTGTGCATACATTATAGATGGGCTGCTTTGTCAGTATTACCCAAGCATTGCTGGAGGGAGAGAGAGTCCCGCCTGCAGTGACGTCCGGTATGTTGTCCAGCTGGTCCAGGTGAGTATCATACAAAATAAGAACTTATATTGAGAATTACGTACAAAATAAGAAAAATACTTTCTTTGCTCTAGAACAAAAATAGCCGTGTTATCACCGGTGATTATGTTTTCCGGTATAGGACGAAATTAGAAAATAGGGCTTTTCACTCTGCCAGCTCCCTGATTTAATATCTTATCATATATTCAAAGAGTCAAACAATGTAGGACCTCTATTTTATCAGGAAATTGCGCCTGACCACCTTTACCTGTCACGAAACGCACTCTGCGCACACTCGTGACTTGGATGTTGACTGTAAGGGAAGACACAGGATTCCAGTCTCAATCTCGCTCTCACCTATCCCTTAGGCTACAGATCTAACTGGTCCCTTTCCCAACCCAGTGTAACGAATTAGCTAGATTCAGTACTAATCTTGATTAGCGCTGGCTTACATGAGTCTAACGAACTCCCCGGTGTCAACCAAGAACCGCCGCAAGGCGGGATGGACTTAGCTGCCGGGAGACGCAGGTTGCGGTCCTCAGGCTTGCCTTAAGATGTAGTATAGAGGCTGGAGCAGCGGAGAGAACAGCGTGAAGGAATCCGGGTTCGGTACACAGACTGGTGGCAGAGGTACAATAGGAGGAAAAGAGGCATCAGACAATCCAGGTCAGGGTCACAGGCAATCAGAATGGTCAGCAAGCCGGGTCAGTACACAGGAATAGCAGAGAAACAGAGTAGAGCGTGGAACGTCAGCAATCCGGGTCAGGGTCACAGGCAAACAGAATGGTCAACAAGCCAGGTCGGTACACAAGAGCAGGAGATCCAGGAAGGTGACACTTGCAGGGTCTGGTACACAGGAGGAACTTCACAGGGATCAGGCACAAACTCCATCTCTATATTTGAGCGTAAAGAATACGCATTTGTATGCCTGATATATACGCCTAACGTAGATATACTTCTGGGTTTCGAGTTGGATGTATCTTGAGACACATGCGAAAAACACAATTTTTGTGACTAGTGTTTACTCATACTTTCAGGATGCGAAACGCGTTGAACGCTTAATGAGGCCCAATATTCTCATTATAACAAACGGCATGTCAGCTGAAGCGAGTAAACTAGCAATCACCGATCAAAACCAATGTCTGAGCTTGTTATACAAGGTTACTTAGAGATGTACACATTTAAATAGATTGAGCATATATCTAGTCACAAAACAAACTGTTAATAAAAAATACATAATTACTAGTGTTTGATGGAAACAGCAATTGGCAATTCTATTAATAAATTCCTATTGGCGCTTTATTAAATTAAAATGATCAGATGCCCATTTGTGTGGGTTGGGTACGTTTACCAAGTACTTATATCACCGACGCTTAGTTTAATGACATAAAATGTCTGATGGTTAGATGCCCGACACTAAATAAATATAGACTGACCTTAATAATGAGAAGCCAAGTATCCGACACTGTTCACCTACATTCTGAAGACAAGTAATCACAGCACGTCATTTTGCGTTATTTAAAATGGGGAACGTCATATTAGTGGTTTTAAAACGGCAATTCCGGGTCCCGATCCCTAAACCTAACCCTAACAGTAACACTTAGCTTAGATGAGACCCGGCTTTAAGGAGAGAGGCTTCAATAGTTGTGAAGAAGGCTTCAGGGCGCCCAAGAAAGTCCAGCGGCACCAGGACCGTCTCCTAAAGTTGGTTCAGCTGTGGGATTGGGGCACCACCAGTGTAGAGCTTGCTCTGGAATGGCAGCAGGCAGGTGTGAGTACATCTGCACGCACAGTGAGGCGAAGACTTTTGGAGGATGGTCTGGTGTCAAGAAGGCCAGCAAAGAATCCACTTCTCTCCAAGAAAAACATCAGGGACAGACTGATATTCTGCAAAAGGTACAGGGATTGGACTGCTGAGGACTGGGGTAAAGTAATTTTCTCTGGTGAATCCCCTTTCAGATTGTTTGGGGCATCTGGAAAAACGCTTGACCAGAGAAGGAAAGGTGAGCACTACCATCAGTCCTGTGTCATGCCAATAGTAAAGCATGCTGAGACCATTCATGTGTGGGGTTGCTTCTCAGCCAAGGGAGTGGGCTCACTCACAATTTTGCCTAAGAACACAAACATGAATAAAGAATGGTACCAAAACATCCTTCAAGAGCAACCTCTCCCAACCATCCAAGAACAGCAAAATTGATAACCAAGTAGCTTGGTGATCAAAACATCGAAATTTTGGGTCAATGGCCAGGAAATTCCCCAGACTTTAATCCGATTGAGAACTTGTGGTCAATCCTCAAGAGGTGGGTGGAAAAACAAAAACCCACAAATTCTGACAAACTCCAAGCACTGATTAGGCATGAATGGGCGGCCATCAGTCAGTATGTGGCCCAGAAGATGATTGACAGCTGCCAGGGCGAATTGCAGAGGTCTTCAAAAAGAAGGATCAACACTGCAAATATTCACTCTTTGCATAAACTTAATGTAATTGTCAATAAAAGCCTTTGACACTTGTGAAATGCTTGTAATTTTACTTCAGTATACCATAGCAATATCTGACAAAAAAAGTCTAAAAACACAGAAGCAGCAAACTGTGTGAAAACCAATACTTGTGTCATTCTCAAATCTTTTGGCCATGACTGTATATCTGTCTCACAAGTTGCACAGAACTATTCTGTTTTACCCGTCACTGCTTTCATTTGCACTTTGCTAAGTGTGTTATTGTGTTGTCTCTCTGTATTATAGTAATATACTCTAAAAATATAATCATAGACAGACCAGAGATTAATAATCAAGAATGGGACAAGAAAAAAATATAATATGCTTATTAGTTGAGGATGATCAGCTAATTAATATAAGACATGAGAATACCACTAAGGGTATGTGGGATGCACTACAGAAACTACACGAAAGATCCAGTTTAAACAGCAAATTACTCTTGCAAAGAAAACTGTACCAAATGAGACTTAGTAAAGGAAACACTGTGCAGGAGCATATAAATAGACTGCTGGAAAGTGTAGCACAGCTCAGATCTATAGGAGAATATATAAAATGCAAACACATAGTAGCCATAGTCGTGTGCAGATTACCTGACACATACAGTGCACTGATACTCTGGATAAGGCCTGAAACAGAACTCACACTAGACTTTGTGAAAACCAGACTCACAGATGATTATTAGCACAGAAAAGAGATTACACAGGATAACATAAGTGACACAAAAAAAGCACCTAAAATTACACATACCCAACTGCATAATAAGGAAACGAGCATGTTTTAAATGTAAGAAAATTGGACATTTAAAGAAAAACTGCTCAATATGGAAAGCAGAAGAACAGCAAAAACTAATTTTGGAAAGGTCCAAGCAGAGAGTTAAAACTGCGGATAGTATACGGCACAGTCTGCTCATATTCTGCAATGCTAACGGCAGTAATTTACCAATATCAGTACAAGATGTATTATATGTCCCCAGATTGGAAGGCAGGCTATTGTCTGTAAGGTGCATGGTGGCTAAAGGGCTTACTATCAAATTCCAAGATAACGTACATTATTCAGGATGGAAGAAAACTATTAGCCACAGCCAACCTGTATCGTCTCGACACTGCGACACAACAGGTGTGATTAGTCACACATAGACACAATGACTGTATTCATGTGTGGCACAGACGACTAGGACACAGACACCCAGATAGCGTTAAAGAGCTGCAGAAGAAAAACCCAACAAAGGATCTCACAGTATTAGACTGTTCAACAAAGATGAGGTTAGAATGCTGTATAAAAGCAAAAGCCACAAGAATAACAATCCCAAGTGAGAGTGAAGCATTGAGACCATTTGATATAATACACCGTGAACCCCCCTACCCCCCACCCGCTATAAACCCTGTTGGGAGAGTCTATCAAGCATCGAGGAGGTACACCCTGCTCTGATAACGCCATCCTTAGACGCCACAGTAGAGTAGAACTCTATGTTAGTAGTTTACTAAGCAACAGAAAGCTTTGCTTTTCACTACAAACTAATGCCAATGCTGCGATTTTCCATTTGCATAAGGAAAAATAGACCTTTATATCACTCAAGCTAAATTATCTAAATGGTTGTTATAACTGAAGGCTGAATTAAGCCTGAGAGAATTTAAAAGCTGAAGTGTCTGTTTGTAACTTTATTTGTCCCCTCTCTAAAAGGGTTAAAGTGGGCAGGAAAGTACCCCTTGTACACGCCCATGGCTGTGTTACTGTGGGAGGTCACTTAGGCCACGCTATACGTTTCCCTGGCTGATGGTGTTCTGACTAGTCTACGGGACGAATTGCCCGCTCTCCTTCCCTGATTTTGGAGTTTCTTTGCGGATACTTTGGGTGCCAACATCTGCTCAGGGCATGTTTATTGGTGCTCCCGGTGGGGTGGTCTTTGGCTCCAATACCCTTCGGCTTAGTTGCCGTGTGCTATGTGTACTCCCATTGGCGTTTTTTCTTGTCTGCCAACACTAGTCGGTTTGATGATTGAGTTTTGCCGGAAAACATTGAGCAGTCGGCGTCCTATCCATAGTGTGTGCACATTAACCTAATTTTATATAATGGTAGAACCTTCCTACTTTGGAAGAGTCAGGCTTTGGTGTAGGTACAGGCACCACCCTCAGGACGGCTTTGTTGGTTACGTTCCATCAGCCCAGAAGGGATTAAGTTTAAAGATAAGTGTGAAGTGGTTCCCCATGTATTGATATCAAGAGGGTAATTGACCCTCACTGTAATAGAAGGAACATTGGACCCAGGCGAACCACTAATCGCTTTCTCCTCCTGGTAAGAAGGGATGTAACAGAGAGGCTTATTATTATATGACAACATTAACCGTTAATCATTTTAAATATATACGTAATATATATGTCTCCTAAATAAACAGACAACAGTAATCGTCTATATATCAGCATAGGGATATATAGTATATATATATATATATATATATATATATATATATATATATATATATATATCCCTATCCATATCCCTAGAGGTCCCTATATATAGTATATATAGGGACATTCTGTAGGTATCTAGATTGTAATCAAGCAATATAACTAAGTGGGATTAATAATATGTTAAGTCACACTATTATATAAAAGCATTTAAAAATAGATTTATTAAACCTTCTAAAAGAGTAAAAGCGGAGGTGTTGCCCGTAGCAACCAATCACATTCTAGCGATAATGTTCTAGAATGTACTAGATAAATGACAGCTACAATCTGATTGGTTGCTATGGGCAACACCTGTACTTTTCCTTTTCAGAAGAATTGATAAATCTACCCCTTTGTGTCTTTACTGCAAAAATTGACCTTTATTTTATACTCTTATTGATAAATAGACCCCTAATTTCTCATAACCAGGACAACTGCCTGTACTATGTGGAGGCGATTTGAACACTTTGAAAATGGACTCTCTCTGCATATTTGCAGTATATATTTACATTTTTCATCTCGCTCATATTTAGACTCCTCGGAATCTAATCTAATACTGAACAGGCCGCCAGCCTATCGCCGTCAAATGGGCAGTTTCTGCAGAGTGAGAGAAATCTAATTGTAAGCACAATCTGTCTTTTCTTCATGTAAATTCTATTATGCCAAGTTAATGAAAAGCCCTTTGTGCGTCTGCTCTCTGTTGTGGATGCGGGAACCAACACTGTGCGCGGAAGTCGACTTTCTTGCAAAGCAAAAGAAAAGATTGTGTGAGATAAAGAATACTGTGAAGAGGCAATAATAATAATAATAATAATAATAATAATAATAATAATAATAATATGTTTTATATTTTTTCTATGGAGCATCCGAGTTATTACTGCAGAAATGAATGGCAGAACAAATGTCATACTAGATCCCTGTAACACACAGTTGTGCTTTTCATGCAAATTTATGTTTCTTAGAACTTACTGCGTTCAATTTCTTCTTAACCTCCCCCCACTCTGCAGGGGTAAGAGCCTGCAAGTCTTAGATACCCTTAAATCTCCAATATGGATGCATTTGGTACGTCTGCGCAGTCTGTAGTTGTGTATATTTACGCCGCAAAAATGGACTTAAGTCCAACGCTCATTGTTCGGTAAAGCACAGCGGTATAACGCATACGTGCCAACTCTCCCTGAATGTCAGGGAAACTCCCTGAAATAGGGGTGATCTCCCTCACTCCCTGAAGAGTCTGGCATTCTCCCTGATGCTGAGCCAGTACAAGACGTGGTTGGCTTCGCCATTTGTGGCATGATGACACAGTTCAGAAATTGTGTTCTATGTCCATGTATTGCTGCCTATGGAGGTGGCCATTTTCATGGAGACCAAGATTTAATCAAAGACTGACAGGTAAGACAACATGACTTCAGTAATGGAGACAGAAATGTAAAAGACACTTCAGTCTCTAGAGATTCATTAGCTGTTTTTCTTTAACGCATAGTTGCCTACTGGAGACTCCAGCATTTCTGGGAGACCTCCCAGGCTCCTGTGAGAGCAGGGCAACCTCCCGGTTCTCGACCCCACAATAGATAAGTGGCGGGGGTGGGGCTTAATGGCACAATTATTGCATCATCTTAGCCCCCCCCCTCCCCCTGCTGTAATTGGCCAAAATTGTGACAATCGCCGGTGAACGTTTCTACGTGCTGTTGCTTGCGGGAGTCTAGCTATCAAGTCTGGCACAAATACCTATTCTGTTAACGCCATCTCAGGATGGTATTACCAGGAAGAGTACATTGAAAATGATTATTTATTCAAGAAAAAAAATAATTAAATGCAATATAATAATGTATATTATATGTATATATGTGTGTGTTGGGACTGCAGACACCAGGGGAAGACTTGAGAGAAGTGGACACCGTCACCCCCCACCCCTCCCCCCCCCCAGAATTGTGCACCAACACCATGGGAAGTTCACTGGTACTAAGTGAATATATCTGTTTGCACATTTCCATCTTGGCAGGAATAAAATGACTGACGTATGCCAGCTCTTGTTAATACTACGTGGGCAGCGATATGGAGACAAGGCGGTGGGAGTACAAATATTTTTTCTCTGATTTACAGGAAATGTCTGAACAAGCGTTTTCCATGTTTGTTTCTAAACACTTGCCAAGAAGTTCTACATCTGTTCGAATGTTAACATCTCATCATACCTGTTAAGTCAGTGGCACCTGGATAGTTTGAAGATAGGGGCTGTGATAACATAAAATATCAAATTATTTCAACTATGTCCTTTACATATATCAGAAGCTGGAAAAAATCCTTTGAAAGGTAGCTAAGAAAAACAGAATTTGATGAAAGACCATAAAATAAGATTAATGGAACAGTTTCAGAATTGGAATTGTTGGATATTGACATTTTAAAAAAAGTAATCCTTTATTTACAACACTTAAGGGCGGAATTATCAATCCTTCGAACAAGGGAAAGTGGAGGTGTTGCCCATAGCAACCATTCAGATTCTGTCTATCATGTTCTAGAATGTACTAGATAAATGTTAGAATCTGATTGGTTGCTTTGGGCAACCCTCTGTAAATCTATCCCATAGCATCAATCAAGATCAACCACTCATAAATTTAAATTGTGAACATGATGATCCGGGAGAAGACAATGGAAATTATCAGTGCAACAGTTGCCAAATTAGTCTGAGATTAGAAAAAAAACCTTTTACCAAAAATAATATAAATCGGATACATTCCACAAATCACCCCCATAATGTCATCTACTAATTGTAGCCACATATACTGTTTTTTTTTAAAAAGGCATCCTCTCCCATTTTAAATGTTGTTAGTGAATTTTACCATCACTAGTTCATAGGGTAAGATATTGCAAAGCTTGATCACTCTTACAGTAAAGAATCCTTCCCTATGTTCATGGAGAAACCATCTCTCCCATTTGCAACTGATAACCACAATATGGCTCTTGGTATGAAAAGTTTGTTGGACAAACCTTTGCATTGACTTTAATTAATACATATCAATTGGGTCACCTCTAAAATACTGTCAGCGAATTTAGCCTGTAAGCTCCAATGGGGCAAGGACTGATGTGAATGCGTACATATTCTGTCTACTTCGCTGCATAATATGATTGGCACTATATTAACAAACTATAATAAATACTTAAATATACATTGATTCAGCAGATTCAGGCATCCCAAGATCCGGACTTCTGTAATGTTATAGTCCACATTATAACCTCACTTTTGAAACCTTGCTGAAGCCCAATAATTTTGCCAGGAAATAAACTTTAAACCAACAATTGGTTTTAGGGGCATACGATCATGAGTTGTGGCTGAAACACAAGTTCTCAAAAAGATAGGACAACATGGGCAAACGCAGGATATGCGCCACCAGTGGGCAACGTGGCTATAATATTAGACAGTGTTTGGCTGCTCTCCAACTCTTCCTATCCCTATAATATACATGGGCAATGCTGCCTGCACTACTGTTATGTGCACGCAGCTCTCTATTTTCAAGCAGAGCTGTTTGAAGTGGGGGCAGGGTCCAGCCACCTCAACTATACTGTGCCCCAGGCTTGGAGGGGGGTTTCCAGGCACTAGGAACCCCCCCCCCCTCGGTTTGCTTATGGACAATGCAAACAAGCAAAACCTTAGGGATAAAATGCAGTTAGAAGTTATCCAGCTGTGCTCCATTAAAATGCATAGGGAGAGATCTATCAATAGGCGATTTGTTCAGACATTATAATATAATTGTACAACAGAGTACAGTCCCTTCTTTTAGTTTCTGTCTGACCACCAAACTGCTGGAGTTGTACAATTTGGCCCACGGTATGCGGTCTAACTGGATACAGATGTGGTACATTGGTCATAGGACTGAATTTAATCTGTATGTGAGAATTAGTAGTTCCGCTCTGGATCCTGTGTTGTTTTTCATGATCTTTCTGTTAACAAACGTCTCCCTCTAGTGGTGCAAAAGTATACATACAATAATCATTTACTTATTTATCAACATTTATTTTTATATCGCCAACATACTCTGCAGGGCTGTACATTTGAGATTAAACACAGTAATAAATAAATTAAAGCTGGGCATTAGCTGACAAAGAGGTCGGAGGGCCTTACTTGCAAGCTTACAGTCAGTAGGAAAAGGAGAGTTACATACATGAGCTGTAAGGTTGGATGGATTTCACATAATACTGCACGTGTGATGAGTCAGACATACCTCAAGGTGCATCCAGGTCTGCAACGGTCGCATATGCAGGAGGTTTACGTCAGTCGTACATTAAATGTCCTCACGTGCACCTATTCATAGATACGGCTGTATGGAGATTCGGTGAGTAGGCTGCAGTGAGGATTCCGTATATAAAACAATTTTAGAACAAGAAGGCCAGCAAAGCAGCCACTTCTCTCCAGTATAAACATCAGGGACAAACTAATATTCTGCAAAAGGTACAGCAGGGGCAAACGCAGGATTTGTAGAGGGGGGTTTCCACACCACACCGCCAGTGGGCGTGACCAGCATGCATGGGGGCGTGGCTATAATATTAGACAGTGCTTGGCTGCTCTCCAACTCTCCCTATCCCCATAATATACATGGGCAATGCTGCGTGCACTACTGTTAGGTGCACACAGCTCTCCCTTTTCAAGCAGAGCTGTGTGAATCGGGGGCAGGGTCCAGCCACCTCAATTATACAGTGCCCCAGGCTTGGAGAGGGGTTTCCGGACACTAGGAAACCCCCCTCGGTTTGCCTATGTACAGGGATTGGATTACCGAGGACTGGGGTAAAGTCATTTTTTCTGATGAATCCCCTTTCAGATTGTTTGGGGCTTCTGGAAAAACACTTGTCCAGAGAAGGAAAGGTGAGCGCTACCATCATTCCTGTGTCATGCCAAAAGTAAAGCATCCTGAGACCAATTATGTGTAGGGCTGCTTCTCAGCCAAAGAAGTGGCCTCACTCACAATTTTGCCTAAGAACACTGGTAAAACTATAGGTACTTTTAGACAAAATAATAATGAATTAAAAATTATAAGTATTCTGATTACAAGACATTCACTCCTATAAAATGGACTTTCCCAGCTAAACTGTGATACCTAATGAAATATAATACTATAATGTACTCTTTAATGACAGCTGTAATGTTTCGTGCAAATTACCACCACCGTGATACCTTTAGCATCCAGAAAGGGGTTAATACATACAATTAATACTAACTGTGATGTAAATGGCCTTTTCATTTACTAAAGTCTCCCACACACAGTACACTCAGCCTGGAAAATCATATGGTTTATATGTTATGTATAAGATCAGGATTCGCTGATTGCTGTGTTACGTAAATGTGTCTCTCTTTGTTGCACAATACTTACGTCGGCGTCAGCGTCGTGTCTCGTTCCCCTCTGAGGAATACTTTCCATATCTAAAGATCTCTTACAAAGAGTTCTGCTTTATTGCAGGATGATGTAGTCAGACTTTTAAAGGGACACGGCTTAACCAGGAGAGAAAAGAGCAGGGGGTAAATGTATTAACATGCGGGTTCTTCAACACCAGCGAGTTCAGCGTCTTCGGCGACTAAATTTAAAGCGGCGCTGCCTTGTAAAGGGAAGTTTCCCTTTACAAGGCAGCGCCGCTTTAAATTTAATCGCCGAAGACGCTGAACTCGCGGGTGTTGAAGAACCCGCATGTTAATACATTTACCCCCATATCTCTGTCTTCTAGTGATTTGACTAAAAGGAGTTTCCGGGTTTGACTCAAGTTTGGACTCAACTTGCTCGCAAGTTGCGGTTTACAAAAAGAGCACGGAACTGGAAAGTAGTTCCCACCATAATTAATTACAAGATGTGTTTCCATTTGAATCTGGGTGTAATTACACTTTGGCTAAACGTTACGTACGGTATATTAACAAGACAGAACAGACTGCAGGCTACACACATGCTTATGTGCACTGTAAGGTCACATCAGAAGGCATACCAAAAATTATATTAAAAAATAAATTAACAACTCTAAACAGTATAATCATTAATAAAAGTATGGGTGATAAAAATAGTATTGTATTGTCAGGAACCCCTCCAGCCAGTACAACAACACTCGGAGTCTTCTCTGACAGTCTGGTGTTCACTGGAGTCCCTAGTGGTGGGGACAGGCTTGGCTGCAGACTACAGAGGGTCGTGTGATGTGTACCGGCTGTGGAGAACCCAGGAGCAGAGGGTAATGGCAGACAGCGAATCCAGAGAACAGGCCGAGGTCAGGGGCCACTTGCTAGATAGAATCGTCAGAAAACACGCCAGGGGTCGAGGTCACGAGCAAATCAGCAGAAACGAAGGTACAAGCCAACAGATCAAGGGCACAAGCAAAACCAGAGGTCAGGCAGGGGTCATACATGGCAACAGAGGTCCAAGGTTAAACACCAATAGTACAGCAGCAGGCAGCAACACAGGGGGCTGGAAGCTATAACCGGCAGGGAACAGACCAATGAGAGCCTAGCTCTCTAATTACACACAGGGTGCCCCGTAATTAAATAAATCAGCCTGCAGGCTTGTATTGGGATTGCGCACGCGCCCGGCTGCCCCACAGTGCCGGGACGCGGCGCTGATCAAGAAAGCGTCCGGCCGTTGATACGGCAACGGTTGGCTGGCCCCCGGAAGGGACGTCCTGGTCATCATAGCGACGGCCGGGACGCAGGTAGGAGAGTCGCGGCGGCTGGGCACCGCCGCGGCCCGTAACATGTATATTTTTTTTTTTTTAAATTAGATATATAAATCAGGAAATTCTTAATGCCTGTTCTACATACAGTCGTGCTATGGTATACTGAAGTAACATTACAAGCATTTCATAAGTGTCAAAGGCTTTTATTGACAATTACATTAAGTTTATGTAAAGAGTCAATATTTGCAGTGTTGATCCTTTTTTTTAAAGGCCTCTGCAATTCTCCCTGGCATGCTGTCAATCAACTTCTGGGCCACATACTGACTGATGGCCGCCCATTCATGCCTAATTAATGCTTGGAGTTTGTCAGAATTTGTGGGGTTTTGTTTGTCCACCCGCCTCTTGAGGATTGACCACAAGTTCTCAATGGGATTAAGGTCTGGGGAGTCTCCTGGCCATGGACCCAAAATTTCGATGTTTTGATCCCTGAGCCACTTAGTTATGACTTTTGTCTTATGGCAAGGTGCTCCATCATGCTGGAAAAGGCATTGTTCATTACCAAACTGTTCTTGGAGGGTTGGGAGAAGTTGCTCTTGGAGGATGTTTTGGTGCCATTCTTTATTCATAGATCTATTCAGACAATATTTTTTGCCTAGTCTGGGCAGCTTGGTGACACAGTGGTTAGCATTACCGACTCACAGCGCTGGGGTCGTGAGTTCTGTGTGAGTTTATATGTTCTCTCCATGTTTGCCTGGGTTTTCTACGGGTGCTCTGATTTCTTCCCACCATCCAAAAATATACTGGTAGTTTAATTGGCTTCTGACAAAATGTACGTTTTGTGTGTGTGTGTGGTAGGCAATTTAGACTATAAATTGGGCAGGGCCTGATGTTTTGCCTCCAATAAAACCTCTTCGCTGATTTCCTTCCTTTCCCAAGAATCTTGCTGTCTCTTTGATGTCACCACCGGACTGTCGCTCCCTCAAGCTCAACATTTTCAAATCCAAACTCATCATCTTTCCTCCTGTTAATGTTTCTATCCCTCTTAATATTTCCCTATAAAATCACTCTCTCTCTTGTCACCCAAGCCCACTGCCTTGGCTTCACCCTTGATTTTTACCCTCAGCTTTTCTCCAAGTCTTGCCACCTCCTCCTTTGTAATATTACTAAGATCTGACCTTCCTCTCCCAGGTAGCAACAAAAATCCTGATCTCATAATTTCTTGTCTCGACTACTACAGCCACCTCCTCACTGGCCTTCCTGACTCCTACCATGACCACCTTTAATCCATGCAGAATTCTGCCGCTAGGTTCAACTTCCACTCCTGGCGCTCCTCCACCACTGCTCCTCTCTGTATCCTGCTACCTCTTGAGCATCTTGTCCTCCTCTTCCTTTGCCCACTATTTCCACTCTGTCCCAGTTGCCCCTACTGTCTCTCACCACCCCTCCCTGTAGAATGTAAGCTCTCACGGACAGGCTCCTCTCTACCTATTGTCATATGTCTGCCTACTGTTTCGTCTCTCTCGTACGTCCTGCCGTTCCTTTCCTACAATCTGTTCGAGTCCTCACAGTGTTAATCTCACTCATCTGTGCTACCTACATATAACTGCTTTGTGTATTTGTGACTTTCCTTACTGAATTGGTTATGTCCTATCTGTATTTGTACGATTGTTGGGCACTGGAATATATATACATAAACAACATATTAATAATACCATACTATCCAGGCTTTGGTGTCAAGTTCAAGGGGATTAGTCCAAGGTCACAAGGATCCAGCATTGGGATTAAAATTGTTGTCTCCAATAAATCTCAGTATCTCATTGTAACAACCCCAAAAATGACACCCCATAAGTCCTAAACGAGAGCAAGCGGTGGCATTTATGGGCTTTATTTCAAATTCTGTTTCATGAAATGTTGGAAATATACATGTACATTTAGTGAATTAAACAAGAGAAACAAAACACAATCTCAAGAAGGAGAGAAGAAAAAACAGCAAAGAGAAGGGGAAAATAAATAGTAAAAAAAGGGAATACCTTGATTTTGGGTGGAGAAAGAGGGGGAGGATGGAATGTTTGGAGGTAATCCTGTTTTATTTTAAAAAGTATTATGTTCTAGTGCCCATACCTTGATAAAGTTTCAATTTCCCCAGTTGCTGTTCTAGAGCATTAATTTGTTGGATATAATCACATTGGTATTATCCTGTAAGCGAGCAAGATTTAGTAGTACTTTAGAGAAAAGAGTAGGGCTCGGGCAATGGCTTGACTTGCAGCATTAAATACCTGATATGTGTGTATATATAATGTTTTTTTTGAGGCTTTGATGAAAACGTGAAATCTGTTACACCTGGCATCCACTCATTGTCTACTCTATCATTTCAAAATCCCTCAAGCTCATTGTTGATACATAAACCTTTCTTACCGCTCCTGAAACTACATCCCCTGCAGCATTCACCTCTCTGTCACGGTTAAATGCAGAAATACAGCTAGGAGCCACGAATATGGTGAAAAACACTCAATGTTTATTTGCTGAAATGTACAAATAGTAGGTAATCATGAGATTGTAGTAAATACCAGGTACAGAGCTGATGCAGGGAAGCAGGAGGTATGGAGAGATCCCAAGCAGCAAGTAACTAGGAGCATACCAGAAGGCAGGAACAACAGGATGTAACAACAATAACCAGCCAAGTATGCTGGGAGTGACACGTTTAAGAAGGGGAACACACAGGTGTAAGGAATAATTAGTTCAACAAGGTTAACTCCTAAAGCACAAGAAACAGGCACAATAGCAACACCTCTGGTGATCAGGGGTACTGCTGCTGACACATGAACTGAAACAAATAAAGTCCAAAAGTCCGGGAGACAGAAGCTGTCAATACAAAGCAGCAAGCTTGTAGGCAGGTTGTTACACTCTCTTAGCCAAACTCCCAGATCTGGAGACAGACAAGTAGGTGGAGTAGCATCCTAATGCTCTACACTGCATCTTCCAAGTAATATATACTCCGGTACCCTACCTCTCCTACTCTTCCTTTGTACTCCACACCAATTGTCTTTTCTCTCCTCTCCACCTTGGAGTTGATTTTATTTATCGCACCTCAGGTTCAGCCTCACAATTACTTGAGAACTTTGCTTCCTTGGTCACTTAATTCCTATCCTTTCACTTACCTACTCTCATACTAGATGTTTTCAACATTCCCATTGACAATCCCAGTGCTCGTGTCCTTCTTTGGGTTTTCCCAGTGGACGACATCTCCCCCACCCACTGTGATGGACACTCTCTTCTCCTCCTTCTGCTCCATCTCCACTTTCTTCAACTTGATCTTCTCCTTCTTCGACCACAACCTCCTTTCTTCCAGCCTCACCTTACCTCCTGGTCCTTGCTCTGGCTCCAACACCAATAGTTACAAGAGGAAGTAATGTCATTTTACCAAGTGTCTTAGCTGTAAATATTTATCAATATCCTGCTTTGGAATATTATCTATTAACTGAGGGTCTCTGAAAGGCTGCAATCCGCCATCAGAGAATAAATTACATATCTTATTAATCCCTTGTGCCAATAGTTGAGATAGAAGTCTTGAATTTCCGGTGAAATATAATGGATGGGTCATAAAGGTAATGGGATAAGATTAAAGTAGAATTATACATATCACAGGATTAATAGACAAATATCATGGTTGGGCAGCACGGTGGCTCAGTGGTTAGCACTTCTGCCTCACAGCACTGGGGTCATGAGTTCAATTCCCGACCATGGCCTTATCTGTGAGGAGTTTGTATGTTCTCCTTGTGTTTGCGTGGGTTTCCTCCGGGTGCTCCGGTTTCCTCCCACACTCCAAAAACATACTGGTAGGTTAATTGGCTGCTATCTAAATTGACCCTAGTGTGTGTGTTAGGGAATTTAGACTGTAAGCTCCAATGGGACAGGGACTGATGTGAATGAGTTCAATGTACAGCGCTGCAGAATTAGTGGTGCTATATAAATAACTGATGATGATGATGGATGGATTAAGAATAGTATGTTCTGTTCTAGAGATTTGGGGTATAAAACAAGCCTCCCAAACACCACCCAACACCAGCCTATGATATAGAGCTCTTCATGATGAAACGTTTTAAAATCTTTTGAGGTCTTCCGTATAAAATATGTGTACGGATAGGATATGGGATTGTTTGAATAAGTATAAAAATGTATGGATAGGATCATCATCTTCAAAAGAATGTATATGGAAATTTAATGTAACGTATAGAGAAGAGCCAATTTTTGCACAGTTGATTTCATATATTACTGATTTATGCAATGGAAAGTTTTTTTCTGTATCAAATACAGGAAGTGTGTTGGATCTAGGATAATAAGTTAAAGCTACGTTTGGTATTATCTGTGGCTTGACTTCTGTGTATAAAGCCATATTGATATAAATTGATTCACTTTGGTAGAAGAGAGTTTAATATATTAGTAAAAAGAGATTTATACATCTTCGGTGGCTCAGTGGTTATAACTTCTGCCTCATAGCACTGGGGTCATCAGTTTGATTCCCAACCAGGAACTTATCTGTGTGGAGTTTGTATGTTCTCCTCGTGTTTGCGTGGGTTTCCCACGGGTGCTCCGGTTTGCTCCCACACTCCAAAAATATACTGGTAGGTTAACTGGCTGCTGGCAAAATTAATCCGTGGGTGTATGTTAGGGAATTTAGACTGTAAGCTCCAATGGGGCAGCGACTGATATGAATGACTAATAGTTCCTGTACAGCGCTGAAAAATTGGTGGCGCTATATAAATAATGATGATGAACCTTCATCAGTTGGCTATTGGTCGAAAGTTGGAGCATAAATTGGCTTATTTGCCTGGCTTAGCTAGTGTTAAAATACTTTCTTTTGGAAATATAGGTGAGAAAATGGAAACAGTTTTAAATAGCTTAAGTAATTACAGTATATTTGAAAGACTTCTAAAAACTACTTATAAATTCTATCAAGTTTTAGATAATAAACAACCCTAGCTATTTCTGGTTTTAGTTCATAGAGAATTTTAAAAAAACATATTATCTTTATTTGCAAATTGATGAAAGATCAGCACAATGTAAAAAAAAAAGTTGCTTGATAGTTATTTCATTATCATTAAGCAGTGTCGCACGCAGGGGGGTTTCTGAGTCTCCAGAAACCCCCCCCCCCTGCGCTAACTAAGTGGCCGCTATAACTGCACTGTCCTATACAGCTGCCGCGGCGCTGTCAAAGAAGCGTCCGCGGCGGTGCTGTAGTGTATACAGCACCGCCGCGGACGCTTCTTAGACAGCGCCGCGGCTGCTGTATAGGACAGCGCTGAAGAAACGGAGCGAACAATCCTCCGTTCGCCCCTGTTAAGGTTGTATAAATTGGAACAGTTTTCTGCAGACATGTCAGCTATACGTTAAGGGTTAAGAGCTGGTTTATGTGATCTAGAAGGAAGGAAATATTGTATTTGCAGTTCTCCCAGTGTATTCACTAGAAGTCTATCAGGTGTGTTTTATAATAAAATATTCTATTGCTAATTTGGTGTAAAGCTGAGATGACTCATAGGGCAAAGAACACATTGGCATTGCTGACCTGGGTAAGAATTTTAACGTAATCAAAAAATTTAGGATTAT
The DNA here is from genome assembly GCF_038048845.1 of Mixophyes fleayi. Lineage (NCBI taxonomy): Eukaryota > Metazoa > Chordata > Amphibia > Anura > Limnodynastidae > Mixophyes > Mixophyes fleayi. Next base: position 18,640,809 of record NC_134403.1, read on the forward strand.
GCTGAAAGACTGGGACACAGAACGGAACCCAAACATCACGCAGTACAAGCAGCTGACACACTGACGTGGTTACATCAAACCACAAGGAATGTATAATATTCTAAGTTCAGGGGATTTGCGCAAAAGAGTTTACAAAGTGCTTAAATCCCTCTATGTAATCTACTCAGGCTAAATCCACAAGAGGTGTACACACTGAAGGTGACGAATAATCCTCTCTAATGGCAATGAGAGGACATTCTATAACCCCGAGTGTAAACAGTGATGTTCTAAACTAATTCTTACATTATTTGTGTGTGCAAATGATAAATACATGTTATCAGTAAGGGAGAACATAACAATTATAAAACACAGTTACCCAAAACTAATCGTTAAATACTAAGTCTAGGAATCATTGCACTAAGATCAACTGCTAATTCACAGAATAATGCAAACATATCACTAGAAAACTGGCATATGTTTTGCATAAATACTGTATCGGTAATAGACAAAAATAAAGCTTGTAGCAAGGGTTCCTGCATCCACAGAACATGTGGCCATCATCAACAGCAACTCAGAAACATACACCAGCCTATGGGATATCTCCTAATAGGCACCCCTTAAAGGGGCATTTGTAAGGATCATTGTAGGGCATCTTATGGTCACGTCCAGTTGTGATTGGAGAGGTGGTTCTGGGGGATTCCCATCAGTACAGTAATGGATCATTGTTGACTTCTATCTCCCTGAACCACCTCTCCAATTACAACTAAACACGACCATAAGATACGCTCAACGGCAAATACAGGTTGTGTGCATGCGCAGTGGTATAGACCTTATACCAATTGCATTTGTCTTTGCCAACTATGCTTGAATTGAAGACACAGACCTATCCAGTATAATAGTACTTCAAGAGTCAAAGAATAAATTGTATGTAGAGCATTTGCTACGAAACTGTTCCACAAACTATGTCTTGCAAGTAAAGCCACGGAGCCTGGCATGTGATGAAAAACATTGTACACTTTATTGCAGAGAAAATAGCATTCCAGGATGCAATGAACACAGACCAGGGGGTAAATGTATGAAGCTCCGGGTTCTTCAACACCCGCGAGTTCGGCGTCTTCAGCGCTTAAATTTAAAGCGGCGCTGCCTTGTAAAGGGAAACTTCCCTTTACAAGGCAGCGCCGCTTTAAATTTAAGCGCTGAAGATGCCGAACTCGCGGATGTTGAAGAACCTGGAGCTTCATACATTTACCTCCAGGTCAGAATATAATCAGATTTTTAGGAATAGCAGATAGCAGGAGAAATGCAATTGTCAGGTTACCTCCAGGAGAGATACAGGTGATTGAAATATGTTTACAAGGAAACAGGAACTGGCAGTGATCCAGGGAACAAACATAAGCAGGTTCAGCAACATCAATGACCAGCAAAGCATACTGGGATAGGCCGGCATATATAAGACACAGTCAGGTGTGGATGATTAACTAGCTGTGCTGGTTAGCCTCTGGTAGTGGGAAAGGCAGAACAGCAGCACCTCTGGAGGATCACAGGTACTGCAGGGTAATATAACCACAGAGACACAAGGCAGATCATAACAGCATTAGCATTAGGGAGAGACTAAATCTTGTGAAACTAGGTGATATGGGAGGCAAAATAATATTAAAATCTGGCATATTAAGACTCCCATTTTCAGTCCCCATTCTAATGTGCAACTTCCTAAAGGCCCACACAAATCAACAAACTAGAGGACAACGTCATCATGATAAAACAGAAGAAATTCTACAGAGACTACAAAGATTACGAAGAAGGTCAAACACACAACCAACCTCCACAACACCAAGCGCCACACACCGAAAGGAGAAGAAGAGCACCGACCACAACACCTTACCCTACCCGCCAAAATACAGTAATACCACAAAGAAACAAAAGACCACCACTTATCACAACACTACCAAAGAACAACAACCAGAGATGACTCTACCAACCACCGAACGAAAGGAACTTCACCTACGGGACCCAGTACAGAGACATAGCAAGAAACCAATACAAAGAGGGAAAAAGAACCTACGAAAACTCGGAGAAATCAGAACAAGAGAAAATAATGAGCACAATTCAAAACCTGAACATCACAACCCACACAAGCCAGACTCAAGAAGTAGAAGAATCTCTGGAACATTTTTTAGAATTTCTCCAGAAACATCCAGATCCGCCGGACCATCCCAACCACACGCAAACAACAAAAAGGAAAGCATTATCCACAGACTCAGAAGAGGAAAGAGAGGAGGAGCCCTCGCAAAAAGAAGAACCAGGAAACGTACAGAAAAAGAAAAGATGAGACCAGAAGGAATATTCAACCTAAGCAGCCTACCCCTGACCAACCACATGACCACACTCCTGAACAAAGGCCTCAAGTTTACACCAAAGAACAGAATTGACATCTTTGACACATACATCGACCTCCACAGATTCACGAGAAAACTCTGCCTGAAAAATTCTTCAATAAATGCAGCAAGGAAAACAATGAAGACAACACAACAACAACAAAAAAAGACCAAGATAATACTCCCACATGCGTCCACACAAACCTCACCACCAAGTCCAACTTCTTCCCACAACACATGAAAGGATCATACATCAAAACCTTTGAAACCCTAGTCGAGAAAGACCTCAACAAGCTAAAAGAAAAGAAGGTAAGATTACCTAACCTTTCTCCACAGGAAAAACAAGCTCTCAAAAGTCTTAAAGAAAATAAGGACATCATACTCAAACCAGCCGACAAGGGAGGAGAAATAGTCATCTTGAACAAGACAGAATACCTGGAAGAAGCAACAAGACTCCTCAGCGACGAAACAACATACAACAGAATGAAACACGACCCCACCAGCAAATACCAAAAGGACCTTCAGAAACTGCTTAACAGAGGCCTGAAAGATGGAATCCTCAACAAAAAAGAGCACAACTACATCTACAAAGCACACCCTAGAATACCAGTATTCTATTACCTACTAAAGATCCACAAGAACTCAGACAAACCACCTGGAAGACCGATAGTATCAGGAATTGAATCCCTCACAAGCAATCTCTTGGAATACATCGACAAATTCCTACAACCACTGGTGAACACACAAAGAAGCCACCTAAGAGACACAACACAGATTCTGAAGATTTTGAGCGAAATCGAATGGGAAAGCAACTATACTCTAGTAACATGCAACGTGACTTCCCTCTACACCATCATAGACCACAACAAAGGATGCGAGCACAGCAACCACTACCTAAGAAAAAACCCAGACATACCCAACACCCAGTCCAACTTCATCATAGAAGCCATCTCCTTCATCCTGGACCACAACTACTTCTGGTTCGAAGACAACTACTACAAACAAATCACAGGCACCGCGATGGGGACAAAATTCGCACCAAGTTACGCAAACCTATACATGGCAAAATGGGAAGACGATAACATCTGGAACAACAACCCCCACCACAGAGACCTGGTCACCTGGAAAAGGTACATAGACGATATCCTATTCATATGGAGAGGAAACGACACAGATCTATGCTCCTTCTTACAACACATAAACACAAACAACCTCAATCTAAACTCGAGTAAAATACAAGTAGAATTCCTGGACCTCATGATCTACGTGGAAAACAACAGAATGAAGACTAGGACCTACATGAAACCAGTAGACTGCAACAGCTACATTCCAATCAGCAGCAATCACCACAGAACCTGGCTGAAAAACATCCCAGGAGGGCAATTCAGGAGAATAAGAAGAAACTGCTCCTCCATGGAAGTTTTTAAGGAACAAGCAGACACTATGAAGCAAAAGTTCCTGGAGAAGAAATACGACGAAACACTTCTAAACCAAGAAATTGAAAAAGTAGAGAAAACGGAAAGAGAAGAACTCCTTACCTACAAAAAGAAAACAACAAAAGAAGAAAATGCACCACTTTTCATCACGAACCACCACAGCAACCACAGCAAATTTGAAAATATCCTGAAGAAACACTGGCACATCCTCCGAGAAGACGATCAAATAAAGGAATACCTACCGGAAAAACCACGGGTGATATACAGGAAAGCAAAGAATCTAAAGAACATACTTACGGCCAGTTTCATCCCAACAAACAGCAAAGAAAAGAGAAACATAGAAACCTGGATTAAAGAAGGCAAAAAAGGTTTCTACCACTGCAACCGATGCACGGCATGCAAAACCACAAGACACAGCTCCACAAAACCATCGACCAACTTCACCTCAAACTCAAACGACAGCAAACACAAGATAGAAGAGAAAATGACATGTGACTCCACGGGAATTATATATCTCCTAGAATGCCCCTGTGGGCTCCAATACGTAGGAAGAACCATCAGAAACCTCAAAACACGGATCCCAGAACACATAAGGAATATAAGAAAAGGAATACAGAACCACAGCGTATCTGAACACTTCAGAGTGACCCACGAGCAAGACCCTGCAGGTTTGAAGTTCACTGGCATCAAACAAATCCCCAAACCATGGAGAGGAGGAGACTACATTAAACTCATCTCACAGGAAGAAGCAAGATGGATTCACAAACTAGGAACCATAACACCAAGAGGACTTAACATCGACTTCGACCTGGGAAGTTTCCTGTAAGCTTTTAAATCCATTCATCCGCATATCCTCAATCTGTCCTACCCATCCCCATAATTAACTCCCAAGCTAAATTTGTCACCACCCCCCCCCCCCTTTAAACCCCTGCCAAATAAGACACCATAATCCTAGGCACTTATCCACCCATAACATAACAGACCCTAATATCACCACCACAATACCCTTATTCTATCCCAACGGTGGAATTTGTTGCCCATCCACCTAAGCATCTACATACCACCCACAACATAACACTTTCCTGTTAACTATAAACTCCCCACATAATTCTCCTCTTATCTACCTAAACATAATAGTCTTAAATTACACACACCGCTTCTCCCTTTTATAAGGGAACACAACCAAATTTATATTTAAACTATAAAGCTTGCACCACCCCCTCACCCTCCAGCCACACATTATACTATTCTAGAAGAAGCAAGTTTATGCACTAATTAGCAGATTTACTGCAGAGCTCTTACCAAAGCAGCTTGGAACCGGGCACCGTAATCCCACTGCCCGGCCCACCCCCAAGAGTTTACTACTCTGCCTACCCATATAGTCGCCCCAGTATACACGGCACTAGAGCTATAAACAAGGCAAAACAGCTATAAACAAATACTGCAAAAGGAGCTATAAACATCTCCCACTCTAGAAGAGCCACCTGACGGCCGATTTTGTGTATACTGTCTCGCCTGTTCTCCCTCTTTCTCCCCCCTCCTTTTTCCCTCCCTATCCCCATCTTATCTCCCCACAGGTCGCGCCACGGAAAAAACAAAGAAGCAACCAACAAAAACCGGAACTGGAACATCCGGAACATCCGTCAAGGCAGCACCAACCCTCATAACAACGAAACAAAGCGCAGACGTCCCAGGTAAGCCCTCCCAAAAGGGTCCCTACCACCCACTCCAAGATCAGTTTTTGGAGACCGTGGTACTGATTAATCTTTGGATGGAACCTGAATGTAGCGTGCGCTTAGGAAAAGCGCATGTAACTTGCAATATAAAGTCCTATCAGAACGCATGCAAAAAAAATATTTTTATACAACAAATGAACTACTATTAATACTATAATCATGAATAAAAATGTGTTTAACTTTTTACATGTTTTCTCTTACTTGCAAAAACATGTTCTATGCTATCTAGTGACACACATATGCAGGGCCGCTGAGAGGGGGGAGGAGTGGGTGCTAATTACCCAGGTTTGTTTTTTTTTTTGCAACGGGGGGGGGGGGGGGGGGGTGTTGGGGGTATTGTGGCTGAGTTCGGGGCTCAGCCATTTGATTGGCGTGGGGGTCGGGTTAGTAAAAAAAAAATAGATATACTCACGTGATCGCTGCGACCGTGTCCCTCCTCCTTCCTTTCTGCTCTGTTTATGCTGAATGTCGTCACGTCTGACATTCAGTGGGGAGCAGCGCAGAGAGGACCATGAAATAAGCAAGAAGAGAGAAGACAGAAGAGAAGAGAAGAAAGAAGCTAAAAGAAGGGTAAGTTAAAAAAGGGAGGAAAGCAGAAAAGCACAGTATGAGGAAAAAGGGGGGAGAGGCACAGTAAGGAAAAATGGGGAGAGATACAGCATGAGAAAAAAGGGGGAGAGAGGCACAGTATGAAAAAAAACCGGGGAGAGGCACAGCATGAGAAAAAAGGGGTAGAGAGGCAAAATCTGAGGAAAAAGAGGGGAGAGAGGCACAGTATGAGGAAAATGGGGGAGAGAGGCACAATAGTGGGACTATTAATTTAAATTGGGATGGTTTGGGGGCTACTGAATGTGGGGCTGAGTTTGGAGAGAATGAGGTCTCTTTATTAAATGTGCCTATGAATTATTTAATGTCAGTGATGGTTGCAGGAAATATTTCTGAAATGTAAATACTATTAATTTATTGCTGGGGCTGTTTGCAGGGAGGGAAATAGGTTTATTTATTAAATGTGAATACTATTATTTTAATGTTGGGGCTGGAGGAAGGCCTAATTATTAATGGTGGGTGCTATTGATTTAACGCCGGGGCTGGCTGTAATTTTCTAAATGTACCTATTTTTTTTTTACAAATAGGGCCCCCAACATTCCAGGATCCAGACCAGCCGCAACTAAAGAAACCAGCAGCCACAGGTGGGGAAAGTGAGAAGAACAGGTAGGAGAGAGCAGCAGAGTCTGTGAAATGTTGTGTTTCTAGTGGGACAATCCCAATTTTTGGTGACCGTTCAATGGAGGGTGGCCTGGCCACGCCCAATAATGCATAGCTACACCCCCAATTGCATGAACACGCCTATTTGCAATTTTGCGCCGTCACTTAGCGGCGGCGCAAAATTTTATTACATTCTCAACTATAAGGGCCCCATGAAATTGTTGTACCGGAGCCCTGAATTCCTCTTGGCAGCCCTGCACATATGTGTAGTCATTACTATGAGTCGGCACTTACATCTGCGCTGTAGCTGGTGCAAATGATACGGGTAAAACACATGTACATAAGAGAAACCCAGGACTTTAATCAGCCGTATCTGTGTTAGCACGCCCTTACTGTACGATGCCTACGTCCATCCGCCCCTTTCCACCCCCGTTACGCCCTTCAAGGTGTAGTCAGTCATAAGTGTCATTTTCTTTCGGACATGAATTGCGTGTAATTGTCATTGGTGTAAAGTACTTTTCAGAGCAAGTGTGGAGATATTTCACACAAGATACGACACGCGAATGGACTTACATACCAAGCGGAATCAGACCCCCTCTAAATAGCTGTATGACTTTAACTGGCAGGGTCTGTATAACATGTATTAATGGTAAATTCATCTTAACAGAAGTAAAATGGCCTATCCAGGCGATAAAGAGTTTATTCCATCTGTTGAGATGTTTTCCCAAGGTGGAAAGTTGGCCAAATAAAGTTGATTGTAGTGTTTGGCGATATGAATGCTAAGGTCAAGTCGAGAACGTATCAGCGTTTATTTTATAACCTGAAAAATTACTCTAAGTATGGATTTCTGTGAGTATGTTACGGCTATGAATACTCTCCATATATGTTCCCGTAATGTATCCAATATATAACAAAATAAAGAAGGGAGAGAGACTCCCGGAAATAATATAGTGACAGTAAATGTAAATAGACTATTTTCGTGCTCGGCAGGGGGAGTGCGTGACGTTTTCAAGGCTTACCTAAAGCATTATCTTAACAAAATATTGTGAAATAACTAGAAAGTAAATTATATTGTATACAAAACAGGATTGAATCATCCTGACCCGCTGTATCTAAAGTATATGCTGTGCAAGATGACTCATTGTAGACTGTAAATTACAGTATGTGGTGAGATGCTGGAAATACAAAGAGCAATACCAAGGCTGCCATCCGACACCCTTATAACCTGCTAAACAGGACGATAATGGTACAGTCCTCGCTAGAGAGTAGTATACAGAGTAGGGCCCATTGTGGTGAATAATATATATACTAAGCAGACCTCCAATCTGGTCTTTAGTGTATTCTATGACCTAGAAATCTGGTGGCTAGTGTATGCCAGGACCTAGAAATCTGGTGGGTAGTTTATGCCAGGACCTAGAAATCTGGTGGCTAGTGTATGTAAAGACCTAGAAATCCGGTGGCTAGTGTATGTAAAGATCTAGAAATCTGGTGGCTAGTGTATGTAAAGATCTAAAAATCTGGTGGCTAGTGTATGTAAAGATCTAGAAATCTGGTGGCTAGTGTATGTAAAGATCTAGAAATCTGGTGACTAGTGTATGTAAAGATCTAAAAATCTGGTGGCTAGTGTATGTAAAGATCTAGAAATCTGGTGGCTAGTGTATGTAGAGATCTAGAAATCTGGTGACTAGTGTATGTAAAGGCCTAGAAATCCGGTGGCTAGTGTATGTCAGGACCTAGAAATCTGGTGACTAGTGTATGTCAGGATCTAGAAACCTGGTGACTAGTGTATGTAAAGATCTAGAAATCTGGTGGCTAGTGTATGTCAGGACCTAGATATCTGGTGGGTAGTTTATGTAAAGATCTAGAAATCTGGTGGCTAGTGTATGTAAAGATCTAGAAATCTGGTGGCTAGTGTATGTAAAGATCTAGAAATCTGGTGGCTAGTGTATGTCAGGACCTAGAAATCTGGTGACTAGTGTATGTCAGGATCTAGAAACCTGGTGACTAGTGTATGTAAAGATCTAGAAATCTGGTGGCTAGTGTATGTCAGGACCTAGATATCTGGTGGGTAGTTTATGTAAAGATCTAGAAATCTGGTGGCTAGTGTATGTAAAGATCTAGAAATCTGGTGGCTAGTGTATGTAAAGATCTAGAAATCTGGTGGCTAGTGTATGTCAGGACCTAGAAATCTGCTGACTAGTGTATGTCAGGATCTAGAAATCTGGTGACTAGTGTATGTCAGGATCTAGAAATCTGGTGGCTAGTGTATGTAAAGATCTAGAAATCTGGTGACTAGTGTATGTAAAGATCTAGAAATCTGGTGGCTAGTGTATGTCAGGGCCTAGAAATCTGGTGGGTAGTTTATGTAAAGATCTAGAAATCTGGTGGCTAGTGTATGCCAGGACCTAGAAATCTGGTGGGTAGTTTATGCCAGGACCTAGAAATCCGGTGGCTAGTGTATGTAAAGACTTAGAAATCTGGTGGCTAGTGTATGTCAGGACCTAGAAATCTGGTGGCTAGTGTATGTCAGGATCTAGAAATCTGGTGGCTAGTGTATGTAAAGATCTAGAAATCTGGTGGCTAGTGTATGTAAAGATCTAGAAATCTGGTGGCTAGTGTATGTCAGGACCTAGAAATCTGGTGGGTAGTTTATGTAAAGATCTAGAAATCTGGTGGCTAGTGTATGCCAGGACCTAGAAATCTGGTGGGTAGTTTATGCCAGGACCTAGAAATCCGGTTGCTAGTGTATGTAAAGACCTAGAAATCCGGTGGCTAGTGTATGTCAGGACCTAGAAATCTGGTGACTAGTGTATGTAAAGACCTAGAAATCTGGTGGCTAGTGTCAGGGCCGGATTTACCGCTAGGCAACCTAGGCACCTGCCTAGGGCCTAGCGGCTCTGGGGGGCACTGCTTGGGGGGACAGGAGCAATTTAAAAAAAAATCAAAAAAATTCGGCCCCTCCCCCGACTCGCGGCACCCCCCACCCCCACCCCGCGACTCGTGCGGGGGGGGGGGGGGTTGCCGCGAGTCGGGGGAGTGGGGCTCGGGTGCCGTGAATCGGGTCCCGGCAGCCTCTTCTCCTCTCAGTGATAGAGAGAGGAGGAGAGGCTGCAGGGACCCGACGAGCGATCACGTGACTCTTTTTTTTTTTTAAATCTGTTTGGACTGACCGAGGAGGAGCAGCGCGCCAGAGAAGAAAGGCAATAGAAAGGTAAGTAAAACAACGGAGGGACAGAGGTGGTGATGGTGATTGGCACAGAAGTGGTGATGGTGATTGGCACAGAGGTGGTGATGGTGAAGGGCACAGAGGTGGTAATGGTGAAGGGGCACAGAAGTGGTGATGGTGAAGGGACACAGAGGTGGTGATGGTGAAGAGGCACAGAGGTGGTGATGGTGAAGAGGCACAGAGGTGGTGATGGGCACAGAGGTGGTGATGGGCACAGAAGTGGTGATGGTGAAGGGCACAGAGGTGGTGATGGTGAAGAGGCACAGAGGTGGTGATGGTGATTGGCACAGAAGTGTTGATGGTGAAGGGCACAGAGGTGGTGATGGTGAAGAGGCACAGAGGTGGTGATGGTGATTGGCACAGAATTGGTGATGGTGAAGGGCACAGAGGTGGTGATGGGCACAGAGGTGGTGATGGTGAAGGGCACAGAGGTGGTGATGGTGATGATGGTGAAGAGGCACAGAGGTGGTGATGGTGAAGGGCACAGAGGTGGTGATGGTGAAGAGCACAGAGGTGGTGATGGTGAAGAGGCACAGAGGTGGTGATGGTGATTGGCACAGAAGTGGTGATGGTGAAGGGCACAGAGGTGGTGATGGTGAAGGGCATAGAGGTGGTGATGGTGATTGGCACAGAGGTGGTGATGGTGATTGGCACAGAGGTGGTGATGGTGATGGGCACAGAGGTGATGGTGAAAGGGCACATGTGATATTGTGAAGGGGCAAAAGTGACAATGAAGGGGCACAGTGTGATGATAGAGGGACAAAAGTGACAAGAGCACATACTTGGATTTATGCGTATTATTTTTGCAAACAACTTAAGTAAGTATTTCTGCCCTTACTTCAATATTTATTAAGTTGTTTTGACCCAACTACTTAAAAAAACGGGACTGCTTGGTAATTATTTAGGGGTGCTTTTTTCTGCAGCAGGGTGGCCTTGCTCTTTTCACATGTTAGGTACCCCCCCAAAGATGCAAGCCACGCCCTCACCTCCTTTGGCGGCACATGCTTTTATATCTACGTAACTATAGGGGTATATGGTAGGCTGCAAAAATATAGTGCTATGGATTGTTTCAGGGAGGGGGCCCAAAAACAGTATCCTGCCTAGGGCCCTATGAGGTCTAAATCCGGCTCTGGCTAGTGTATGTAAAGACCTAGAAATCTGGTGGGTAGGTTATGCCAGGACCTAGAAATCTGGTGGCTAGTGTATGTAAAGACCTAGAAATCCGGTGGCTAATGTATGTCAGGACCTAGAAATCTGGTGACTAGTTTTGACAGGACCGAGAAATTTGGTGGCTATTGTATGTAAAGACCTAGAAATCTGGTGGCTAGTGTATGTAAAGACCTAGAAATCTGGTGGGTAGGTTATGCCAGGACCGAGAAATTTGGTGGCTATTATATGTAAAGACCTAGAAATCCGGTGGCTAGTGTATGTAAAGACCTAGAAATCTGGTGGCTAGTGTATGTAAAGACCTAGAAATCTGGTGGGTAGGTTATGCCAGGACCGAGAAATTTGGTGGCTATTGTATGTAAAGACCTAGAAATCTGGTGACTAGTGTATGTAAAGACCTAGAAATCTGGTGGCTAGTGTATACCAGGACCTAGAAAACTGGTGACTAGTGTATGTCAGGACCTAGAAATCTGGTGACTAGTGTATGTAAAGACCTAGAAATCTGGTGACTAGTTTATGACAGGAACGAGAAATTTGGTGGCTAGTGTATGTAAAGACCTAGAAATCTGGTGGCTAGTGTATGCCAGGACCTAGAAATCTGATGGGTAGTGTCTGCTACCCATCAGTTGCTAATTAATTATAGGGGAGACTGCTGAGAGCTGTCAGCTACATGTCACTGACAGCTCTCAGCATCTACAGCTATGAGTAGTGAGCAAGAATGACCGGCCGACTACCAAGGTTTATATCGCTGAGACCCTCTACCTCAATCTTCTGGGCATTGTACACGGCTCTCTCTGGTATCACCTGATGGCAGCCCTGGGCATGACTGAGAGTCTTCTTGTATTAAATCTTCATCTCCAGCTCGTCCGTTGTGTTCTCAGAGAGGCGAGGGTTAGCGGCAGAGCAGAAAGGTGAAGCAGGGGTGTACATGGCGCCCAGGTCAGAGATGTAAGGGGGGGGTATCAGCGAGAGCCTTGTAAGTGAGGGTGAGCAGCTTGAACTAAATTCTGGAAGGTAGAGGGACCCAGTGAGGAGATTTACAGAGGGGATCAACAGAAGCGGAGGACGGGAGAAGAAGATCACCTATCTACAGCATTCTAGATGGATTGTAGAGGGGGAGGAGCTTACAGTAGTCGAGGTGAGACATGATGAGCAGGTGGACCAAGGGTTCGGTTACTTCCTGATCCTCTAGTTGATCATCAAAATGTGCACAGCAGCACAAAGTGTTCTATGACTACAGTGTACTTGTGGAATGTAGCAACTTGTACACTTGACACTGGCTTCATATGAGGGGTAGTAAGGAGGGAAATGGGGACAATTGGGAAGTTAGAGAGGCCATATGAAACAAAGGTCTAGGGGTAAATGTATTATACTCCGGTTTTTTCAACTCGCCCAGGAAATCGGCAAGTTTACAGCTAAAATTTAAAGCGGCGCTGGCTTGTAAAGGCAAACTTGCTGGAGTATAATACATTTACCCCCTAATATCCAACTTTTATTATGAAGATAATTTAATAAAATTAGTAGATATCTGTTGAGATAAACAATTGAGAGGTATATTTTATATTAAACAACATCTTCGAACCCACATACAGACCCACATTGTGACCTCTCATTTCCTGAAAATGGAACTGAACAGAACCAAACTTTTGGGACATTATATAGAAAATATTGTACTGATATTTCATTCTTATTAGAACAGGTCTAAACATGATTCTGAACTTGCTCACCACACATTGCCATATTCCTGTGACATTCTCTTTAATCTCAATATGTGCCAGAAAAGTAGCACTCACCTTGAACCAGATCACTGTGGCAGCACCCTGTAAATAAGTGTGAACTGATATTGACTTTGGATGCTGTATACAGAATTTGGGTGGACAAGGACTGAAAGTAACGTCTCCTGGTCATATTATTTGAACCCGAAGGTGGTATTATAAACATTGAATCAGAAGAAAGCTCACCCACTATTTTTATTATTATCTTTTTATTTATAAAGTGCTGACATATTATGTAGCGCTGTACATTGCGGGGATCGTAAAATTACATACAATGACATGAAACCGAGGGTAAAGAAAACCCTGCTCAAATGAGCTTACAATCTACCCTCATATATTTACACGGGGCAGACAGGAACAGGTTAATATAATACCATCTAGAATCATACCCAAAAAGTTTAATTTTTTACAGGATATTTACGATTTTTGAACAAAAATATCTTATCAAAAATAACTTAGCACTTCGCCAGTCTTTGCAGATACGGGATAAGAAGTATGCCCAGATTTTGGTTCTCAGTTCCACTAATGTGGGGGGAAAATAAATAGTTTAAAAATAGATATAATTGCAAAATTGTTGGGAAATAATTAAAATCCTTAATACATTAAAATAAATATTTTTTTTAATGATTTTATATTTTTATCGCTGGGGCAGATTCTGTATGAAAGAGTCTGAGCCCAAATCAAATGAATATCAGACATCGCTGGAGAAGACAGAGGCACTACTGAAGGCAGCAATATCATCTCTATCACTGGTTACAGCTTCCATAGTGATCTCCGTTAGGGAGAGAAGAGAGAAGAGGATAGAGAAGACGAGAAAGCAGGGCCCTCTTAAGACCATCTTGGGCCCCCGGGCACCGCAGTTCACCGGGGCCCCTATATATACAAAAAAAATAAAAAAAAATATTATATATATGGGCCCGTCGGAGGAAGCCAAAAAAAAAAAAACCTGGAAAAAGAAAAGAAGAAAAAACTTACCGTGCTGTCAGCTGGCGATCTGGCTCCCTCCACGGTCTCCTCCTCCGTCGCGCTCCGCAATGGATGTCGGGCGGGCTTGATGACGTCACGCCCGACATGCACTGCGAGCGCGACGGAGGAGGAGACCAGGGAGGGAGCCGGATCGCCAGCTGAAAGCACGGTAAGTATTTTCTTCTTTTCTTTTTCCAGGTTTTTTTTTTTTTGGGCTTTCTCCGACAGGCCCCCCTCGGCTGCAGGGCCCCCGGGCACCTGCCCATTGTGCCCTATGGGAAAGACGGCCCTGCGAGAAAGAAGAGAGAGGAGAAGAGAGGGAGAGAGAAAAGGCAAAAGAGTAGAAAGAGAGAAGACAGAGAGAAAGAGAAAGTGGAGAGAGAGATGGAGAGAATGAGAGGGAGATAGAACAAGAGAGTGAGATAGAGAAGAAGAGAGGAAGAAGAAGAGAGAGGAGAGAGAGAATGAGAGGGAGAGAGAAAAAGAGTGGGATAGAGATAAAGAGAGGAGGAAGAAGAGAGAGAGAGGAAGAGAGAGAAGGAGAGAGAGAAGGCAAGAGTTGAAAAGAGGGAGAGAGAAGAAGAGAGAGGACGAGAGAGAGAAAAGAAGAAAGGGAGAAGAAGAGAGAGGACGAGAGAGAGAGAAGAAGAGAGTGGGAAAAAAGGGAAAGAGAGATGAAGAGAGAATGAGAGGGAGAGATAAAAAGAGAGTGGGATAGAGAATAACAGAGGAAGAAAAAGAAAGAGAGAGGCGAGAAGAAGAGAGAGAGAGAGAGAAGGAGAGAAGAAGAAAGAGGAAGAGAAATGGAGAGAGGAAAAGAGGAAGAGAAAGAAGAGAGAGGGAAAAAGAGAGAGATAGAGTAGAAGAGAGAGAAAAAGAGAGAGGGGGAGAAGGAGAAAGAGAAGGCGAGAGTTGAAAAGGGGGAGAGAGCAGAAGAGAGAGGACGAGAGAGAGAAAAGAAGAAAGAGGGAGAAGAAGAGAGAGGACTAGAGAGAGTGAAAAAGGGAGAGGGAGAAGAAGAGAGAGAGGACAAGAGAGAGAAGAGAGAGGGAGAAGATAGAGGGAGAGAGAGAAGAAGAGAGGGAGAGAGAGGGAGAAAAAGGGGAGAGAGGTGGAAATAGAAGAGAGAGAAGGTTTGAGAGAGAAGAAGAGAGAAAGAAAAGAAAAGGAAAGAGAAGTGAGAGAGGGAGAAAGAATGAGAGATAGGGGAGAGAGATAGAGGAGAGAGAGAAGATGCGCTAGAAGTAGAGAGAGAACAAGAAAGAAGTTGAAGAGGGCCAATCCTGGTAACATCATAAGAAGACTTTTTATTTATATTTTTAGGATGAGATAAACAACAACGTACACTAGGTGGCGCTGTAAGTTAAACAATAGTCCTCTGATTACAAAATTTGTTACATTTTTACATTACAAGAGAATAATGTTGGATCGTTTAGCTCTGATTGATACAACTGAACTGTATGTCTCCATTTGTTTCTGCTTCTCAGCTTTTTATTATGAGAGAAAATAAAAAGAAAGGCATCAACTCCTTTTCTATATGTTCTGTTGTCCTGTTTAAATCATGAAATTATTTTCTCTAGGAACTTGACTTTTCCATATGAAACATACATCTAGCACTTCTTTCTTCTGGATCATTTGACATGATCTAAGTGTGCCAGGATAATCTAAGGTCATCTGGATAATGCTGATATTACCGTATTCGATCAAATAATGCAGCATTGTTTTACAGCAATCTATGGACTTTTTCCCACCTGAAGCTCTTGCCCCCCTTAGCTGCCACTCATCCCACCAACCCTGTATTGTGCACACGCTTGCAGTACACAGGGTAGAGAAGAAATGAGAATTATATGTGGCCATCTATGTTGTCCTTTAATCAACAACGTCCTATATCATAAGGTGAAGTGGAGGCGCCTCAAAAAAACCCACACATTTTCAGGCCCCAAAAAGGCCATTTTCATTTTATTTTGGTCAACTTTCCAACATAAATAACTTCTCTACCTACAGGGATCTCAGCTAATCGCCACCAGCTGGATTACAACCCCTCTTCCTTTTTGCCCCGGGTGTTCAACTATCATGACCAGGATAAAAATCTCACAATTAATATTCTTTTTGCCATGTTGTTTCCTGTGAATGATGACAACAAATCTGTTTTCTTTGCCTCACACAAGGACCTACATATCATAGGCCCAGGTGGGAGGGGGGTGTTTAGTGCCTGGAAACCCCCCTTCAAGTCTGGAGCACTATAAGCTTGAGGTGGCTCCCCCGGGTCAAGCCACTTTGCAGCTTGTTCTGTCTGCACTGTTCACACCCATCTCTCCTCTGCTGTGTCCCCCGCCTCTCTCTTCCCTGCACTGTGCCCCCCGCCCCTCTCCCCTGCTGTATGCCCCACCTCCTCTCTCCTGCTGTCTGCCCCCGCCCCTCTCCCCAGCTGTATGCCCCTTCCCCTCTCTCCAGCTGTATGCCCCGCCCCCTCTCTCCTGCTGTGTTTACCCGTCCCTCTTTTTTTTTTTTTAAACAAACATGAGTTTGATCCAATCAGGGGACAATTCTATCCACAGGGTGACACATTGTATAACATTCAGCACATGGGGTAAGCTGACTCAGAATCTATACAGCCAGACAACACTTAGGGAGCTATGTAGCAAAATGCAGCATACATATATATATATATATATATATATATACCTCTAATCATTGCACGAATGTTGACAGGCCTGTATGCATTAAGAGTTCCCCCTCTTTGTTTTTCCTGCCGTTCTTCGAGTGTCACAGCGAGTTCCATTAGCCTCAGAGCTGGATTAAGGCTTCGGGGGGCCCGGGGCACTTAAGACAGGGGGGCCCCTAAGATCTAAAAAAATTAAGGGCATAGTGACACATCCTGCATTACATCACTTACAGCTCTCCCAGAGGGCTCGCTTAGGTTGTCTGCATAAGAAAAATCATTGCTTCCACAAACTAAAATACTGTACATTAAAACAATCATCAAAACACCACATTAAAATGGGTATTGACACCACACATTAAAACTAGCAATGATATCACACATTAAAAATACCATTGATACTGTACACTAAAACGAGCAATGATACCGCACTTTAAAAATAAAATTTATAATGCAAATTAAAACTAGCAATGATACCGCTTGTTACCATTGATACCATTGGGCATGGCCAGGCCACCCTCCTACAGACAAAAATCCTGCATTGTTGTGTACACCATTGAATGGTCACCAAAAATTGGGATTGTCCCACTAGAATCACAACATTTCACAGACTTTGCTGCTCTCTCCTACCTGTTCTTCTCATTTTCACCACCTGTGCTGCAGGTTTCTTTAGTTGCGGCTTGTCTGGATCCTGGAATGTTAGGGGCCCTATTTGGAAAAAAAAATGGGTACATTTAGAAAATTACAGCCATCCCCGGCATTAAATCGGTACCACCCATGATTAATAATTAGGCCTTCCTCCAGCCCCAACATTAAAATAATAGTATTCACATTTAATAAATAAACCTATTTCCCTCCCTGCAAACAGCCCCAGCAATAAATTAATAGTATTTACATTTCAGAAATATACCTATTTCCCGCAACCGTCACTGTAATTAAATAATTCATAGGCACATTTAATAAAGGTACCTCATTCTCCCCAAGCTCACCCCCACATTCAGTAGTGCCCAAAGCACCCCATCTTAAATTAATTAATTGTCCTCACTATTGTGCCTCTCTCCCCCCCCTTTTTTCCTCATGCTGTGTCTCTCACCCTTTTTTCTTATACTGTGCCTTTCTCCCCCCTTTTTTCTCATGCTGTGCCTCTCCCCCTTTTTCCTTACTGTGCCTCTCTTCTCCCCCTTTTTTTCTTACTGTGCCTCTCTTCTCCTCCTTTTTTATCTTACTGTGCCTCTCTTCTCCCCCTTTTTTTCCTTACTGTGCCTCTCTTCTCCCCCCTTTTTTCCTTACTATGCCTCTCTTCTCCCCCTTTTTTCCTTACTGTGCCTCTCTTCTCCCCCTTTTTTCTTACTGTGCCTCTCTTCTCCCCCTTTTTCCTTACTGTGCCTCACTTCTCCCCCTTTTTCCTTACTGTGCCTCTCTTCTCCCCCTTTTTCCTTACTGTGCCTCTCTGCTCCCCCTTTTTCCTTACTGTGCCTCTATTCTCCCCCTTTTTCCTTACTGTGCCTCTCTTCTCCCCCTTTTTCCTTACTGTGCCTCCTCTCTTCTCCCCCTTTTTCCTCACTGTGCCTCTCTGCTCCCCCTTTTTCCTTACTGTGCCTCTATTCTCCCCCTTTTTCCTTACTGTGTCTCTCTTCTCCCCCTTTTTCCTTACTGTGCCTCCTCTCTTCTCCCCCTTTTTCCTTACTGTGCCTCTCTTCTCCCCCTTTTTTCTTACTGTGCCTCTCTTCTCCCCCTTTTTTCTTACTGTGCCTCTCTTCTCCCCCTTTTTTCTTACTGTGCCTCTCTTCTCCCCCTTTTTTCTTACTGTGCCTCTCTTCTTTCCTTTTTCCTCATAGTGTGCCTTTCTGCATTATTCTCTTTTTACTTACTTACCTTTCTGAAATTCTCTTCTCTTCTGTCTTCTTGTTTCTTTCTTGGTCCTCTCCGCGCTGCTCCTCACTGAATGACAGGCGTGATGACGTCACACCTGTCATTCAGTGTTAACAGTGCAGAGAGGAAGGACGACGGCGCTGCGATCAGGTGAGTAGTGTATCTAGTTTTTTTTATTTTTTTTTTACCACCAACGAAGGGAGCCCCAAACCCGCCGGCCCGCAACCTAACTCCTCCCCCCGCCCGCGGTAAAAAAAAAAAGAGTAAAAAAAAATCATTAGAGGTTATGTGCGCGGTGGTGGGGATCCCTCAGAGAGAGGGGGGCCCGGGGCATGTGCCCCCTGTGCCCCCCCTTAATCTGGCTATGATTAGCCTCCAGGTAGAGTTGGTCGCTGCCCACCTAGTCCCAACATGCTTGGCCGCTCCCATGCCGCGTTTTCCATTTACCGCCTTTCTGTCGTACACTGTTGCCAATTGTGTACAGTAGCCGTGTAGACCCACTTATATTCCCCTCTACATCTCACTGTTCCCACCTTTAAATATTACCCGTTAGTTAGGCCCCCATTAAAGGCTTTTGGTATCTTCCTTGTTTGCTTACATTGCACTGCGTACCTCCCACCTGTCCTGATTTCAGTGGGACAGTCCAGATTTTAGGTCTGTTCCGCTGTCCCCCCAGGAACATGCATGTCCACAGGTGGTAATGTTGGGGGAGGGGAGGTATGTAATGGGCAGCCTTGAGCTTTACAGCACTAGGCAGCCCTCTGGGGGCGTGACCACATCTCCGTTGCACCGTGGTCACGCCCCCATCGCGATGTGGCCATGTTCCCTGTCCGGGGACAGAGATGTTGTGAGGTATGGCACTGATTTGCTTTCCATTGTCTGCTTAGTGTCACACCTGGGGATCTGTCTGTACCCAGACTGGGTGGGGTCTCTGGAGTTACGCTGGTGACTATGTACACAAAGCTGGGTGGTCTGATTATGTTCCTTTGTAAGTAAATGAAAGGACAAGTACAGGTGGTGATGAATTAGCAGAGGAGACCAGGCAGGAACTAGATTGCTGAACTCGGAATGGAACCGGAATGCTGGAACTGAAATGGAAACAGAATGCTGGATGCTGGAACCAGAACGGAACCGGACTGGAACCAGATTGCAGATTGCACTGTGTGAGTTAGAAAGATAGAAAAACTGCTGGGAACCAGGTTGGTGTTTGGAAATACACCATTGCACTGGCAACAAGTAAGGGCTCCAGAGAGTTATTTTATAGTAGTTGTTGTTTCCTGTTTGGAGACTGCGGTCAACTGGGCAGAAGCAGCACTCTGAGTAGCTGAGATGGATCAGGTGACTATATCCAAGATGGCAGCTCCCAGGAACTGGTTTTGGAGGGAAACTGAAATGGAGGATGTTATCACCTGATTGCCTGAGAGGAATCATGTGACCAAATCCAAGATGGCAGCGCCCATACCCTGATTCTGGAGGGATCTCTGGAGTGGTGACAGACTGGACAGCAACTTGCAGAGAGGTCTGAAACCAGCAGAGCCTGAGGACCGCAGGGACACCATAGAAAGAGAGCGGAGAGGTAAGTGACAGACCCTGAGAGCCTGGTGTGTGACATTTAGCTGCATTGTGGATGTTACTGTTAGGTCTTCGTCAGGGTAGTACTTTATACCATAGTGCTAGGAGTTAGATTTGTGCGGCCTACTGGTCACATAGAGCATTGTTAGCTTGTTGGTTTTGTTAGCTAGCAGTGGAGTGGGTGACTTATACTACTGATTGCTTAGTCCTTTGTGAAGGGCGAATGTGTCTGACCCCTTTGCAGGAGTCATCAATTATACTGACCGACTCAAATCAAGAGGAGACTACAGTTATCATGGTATGTGTCTCCTGTTTCATTTTTCTTGTGCTCTTGGTTGCCCCTCACTAACAGAGAGTAGGGATCTTCCCTGTGGCGAATACCTGTAGCCCCCCCCATCCCAGACCAGAACATACTTGAGGTATTAGTGTCTGAGGTAGGGTGCAGATACCTCATTCCATCTGAGTGTCTCCAACATTCCCTTTCTCCCTTATCACTTCCAGAAAATCACTTGTGTTTCCTTCCTAGGTAACAAGCTGCTGGTGCATCCAGAGAGGTTTCCGGGTAAGGTCAGTGATTTCCATCCAGTGGACAGGCCGAGACGAGGTAGGTCCCTCTTACAGGACAGTGAACACATTGGGAGAAGAAGACCCTGGAGAGCACGTAAGTTTTTCCCTTATTGCATTTCAGAAATAATAATATAGGTATCGTATCGGCACACAAACATATCACCAATACTCAATAATGTGCATATAACAGTAGTAACTGTGACAAAGAGGCTTATTTGCCACACTGCTCTTACAGAGGGATAGGTAAAAACCCAAGGAGCCTGCAGGAACAGGCTGCAGAGAGGGTTAAATTCACTCTGGGTTTCTCATGCAGCACATAAACTCACAAGTGCTTCATGTGGGTGTAATTGGATTGTTGTTTCCTGTGATTGGTTTGTAGTGCTTGGGTGGAGGATAAAACACTGTCTGTTCTTGTTGGCGGAGTGACCGATGCCAGCTAGCTGACCAGTGACTAGGCATCGTGAACTGTGTCTAGCTAAAGATCCTAACAAATGACTGCTGTGCTATTTTGTGACACGAACAATAAAAAGCACCATTTTATCCAAGCAAGAACGTGTTTGTGTCTGTAATCTGCCGGGTGTTACTATCACATAACATATAACCTTATACTTTGAATACAATGTGCATTGAACATAGCTCAATAATTAGCATTTATAGGGCTGTTATACATTGATAGAGAGTCTTGTATCACTGCGACTTTCTTAGAAAATATCGCTGCAGCAGCCCAGTGATGCTCGTCTCCCCAGCTATACTGGCTGGCAGTGGAGACTTCCCACGTTGTTGTGACACTATTTTCTTCTTGCAGAAAAGCGCCCCAACTCCACTGCACCACCATAAAGCAACGCTCAGCCATTAACCCTTGGAAAATCATCTGCTCTTAAAAACTTCTCCAGCTCTCTGCCTATCCAAATGTTCCTTCATAAATTATTATAAGGGAACATTTGGATAGACAGAAAGCTGGACCAAATAAGGGAAGCAATGAGTAAAATAACGGACACACAAAGAGATGACATGCTCATGCTGAGATTGGGATTGGCTTTTGCGGGAAGCGAATGGGGTGTCAGGGAACAACCTGTGTGATCTAGAGGAACAGTTGGGGTGTATTAGCTGTTCACCACTTACTTGTTGTTCCTTTGGAGAGTAGAAGTTGTCGGAAGACGCTTCTCTCGTTTGTAACTGTTCGCAGATTGGGTGGTCCCGGATTGGCTTGTTGGTGTTCCTCCTGAGTGAATCGGTTCCCCTTCTTGGGATTGCTGTACTTGCTCAGTAGATAATTCTTGGAGTGTTTTTTCAGATAGGGGATGTGTCACAGAATGTGGGTGGTGTTTTATATCCCCCAAATTATAGAAGCTGTGATGTTTAAGTTATTTCTTTATGTTCTTGTTTCAAATGTTTGATCTTGTGTACTTGTAGCTCTTTTACTTTATAACTCTTATGTTTGTTTTATTAGCTCTTGTTGGCAGAGCCTTATTAATGGTTCTAGCCGGCCTAGGCTAAATCACTGTGCCCCTTATCATACGGCACCTTCAATACACTGTGCCCTTTTTCACACTCTGCCCCTCAGCACAATGTCCCCCTTGCAGCACACTCAGTCCCTCTTGATCATACTTCCCCCTTACTCTACACTCTGCTGCCCCCCTTCAGGACACACTGTCCCCCTGCAGCACACACTGCCCCACCTGCATTACACTGCCCCCCCTGAATCACAATGCCGCCCCCCAAGTCCCAGCGCCCTCGACTGCAGCTTGATCAGCCTATTGGTTGATCAGGCCCTGACCAGAGTACTCATCGGTGGCCAAGAACATGGCTTTCATTACCTTGTTTTACTTATATGCTCTGTGCCATAATGCTGCACTTCTGAATCATACCAGGGGGCTTGTAAATATTTATGGGGAGGGAGGGAGGAAAAATCATTAGAGTTGAGGGGACTGCCTGAGACTTGCAGCAGAGGTGGTCCCCTAGACTCATGGATATAACTATGGATTGTATATAATTATATTTATATGTTCTATTAGTGACGTGTAAGAAATATGTAAAAGAGACTGTTCAGATAAACCAATAGTCACCCTTCCCACACATATAATTATGTATAATACTAACATTGATGCAGATTTGGTTGCCCAAAACATGTCTTGACAATGCAATTGAAAGTCCACATTCGGAGAAATTAACAGGACAGATTTTGGACCTGGCAAAGAACAGATGTAACTCTCTCCAAGGACTTGCACCATTTAACATTGTGCCTCTCATCATCTATAAATGTCTACTAATGCCGCTGTCCGTAGTTGTCCACTGTTGTCCTAATCTGTGCCGTAATGCTGCCCTTCTGAATCATACCAGGGGACTCGTAAATATTTATGTTAGAGGGAGGGCTGAAAAATCATTGCCCCGGTGTAAGTTTCGTCCAACAGGGACTGTCCGATACTTGCAGCAGAGGTGGTCCCCAGGAAGGGGTGTATTGGGAACTTAAAGTGGCCCTGGAAAAAATTCTTAAAGTGGCCTTATGTGGGTGGGACCAAGTCAACTGGAGGTGTGGCCAACACAAAAGTAAGCGGAATTTAGACCCACTGGATGTTAGTTGTGGTAACATTTAGGAAAACCTGGATGTGATGACTTAAGACACAGTGGGCCATCTCTAAAGCCATGCAGGGAAAAAGCTGCCAGTCCTGTGCTATAAAAATACATGAATCCTTTTACATTATCTGTGACTGGTTTATGTCTCTGTGCTCAAACTTGTTTAGTTTCCTACTAACACATCCTTCCGAAATTCCCTTCATAAAAACATATCTGATTTTGATTAATATGTTTAACTAGTATGAAACCTGTTGGCACAATTATATTTGATCAGTCTGCCAGAGCAGCGTATGAGCACCTTACCTCACTGTTGCATCTTTCTCTGATGTCCTGAGATGCAAACTACCAGTCATATCTCTCTATATATAATATATGAATATGTGTACTGTGTGTTTCAAATAGGCATTAAAAATACTCCTTATAATAAATGGCTATCCAGTGTGATCACCACAAAGGTGAAATTTTGCAAGAATCTGCAAGAAAACACTTCTGTTGTAACAATTGTGTATGAGCCCTAAATGTGCCCAGTGATTGGATTTGGTTTGAATTAATAACAGTGCAGGGAGGGTTGGCAGACAATGGCATAAGTGAAGGGGAGAGCTATTCCAAGGGTTTGTTGGTGACATACTAAGTACAAAGGAGGAAGGATTAATACTATTGTCAGTGCAATGGGGGCTGGCCATAAGCTCTACAAAGTGATCTGAGAATGGGATCAGTGAAAGGTAGAAGGAGGCAATGGAATCAATGCAAGAACCACTAAAGTATCACCAGAGCTGAGTAAGGCTCTGGGGGGCCTGGGGCACTTAAGACAAGAGGGTTATAATTTTAGATACATTTTAGACAAATACACAGGCAAATCTGTGTGCACTACTGTTAGGTACACGCAGCTCTACCTTCACAAGCAGTACAGTGTGAAGCGGGACGTACCTCCCAACTGTCCTTGCAGTCGGACCAAATCCTGACTAAGCGAGACAGTCACCCAAATTCGGGACTGTCCTACCAGATTCAGGACAGTTGGCAGACTGTCCTGCTCTCTCCTACCTGTTCTTGGCACTTTCACCACCTGTGGCTGCTGGTTTCTTTAGATCAGTTGCTGCTTGTCTGGATCCTGGAATGTTGGAGGCCCTATTTGGAAAAAAAAATCGGTAAATGAAATATAGAAAACTCCAAACAGCCCCGGCATTAAATTAATAGCACCCACATTTAATAATTAGGTCTCCCTCCAGTCCAAACATTAAAATAATAGTACTCACATTTGACAGATAGATCTATTTCCCTCCAATTAGCCCCAACATTAAGTTAATAGCATACTCATTTAATAAATAAACCTATTTCCCTCCAACCAGCCCTGATATAAAAGTAATAGTATTCCCATTTAATAAATAAACCTATTTCCCTCCTCCAAACAGCCCCAGCAATAAATTAATTGCATTTATGTTTAATATAACCATTTCCCACAACCATCCCCGGCATTAAATAAATAATATTCACTTTTAATAAATACCCATCCTCCCTAAACTCAGCCCCACATTTAATTAATTACCCCAAACCACCTCAGCATTAAATTAAAAGTCCTGTCACCCCATCTTAAGTTAATAGGTCTCAACCATTAAATGAAAATGCCCCCACCATCATCCCACAAATAAAATAGCACCCATTAAATATTTAGCCCCCACCTAAACTCCACCAATATATTAATAGCCTACCTCCCACCCTAGTGCTATTAATATAGCCCCCCTCCCTTCTTTCATATCACACAATATAATAAGACCCCCCACTCCCTCACACATTATAGCAGGCCCCCTGCCAATAGTCTGGTATAGCAGCCCCCCTTTTTCTCCCTATAGTTTTGTATGGCAATATAGCTTTGTATGATAGCCCCCACCCACTCATTAAAGTTTGGTATGGCAGCTCCCATCTCACTCCTATACTGAGACAGCCCGCCCCCTCCCTATAGTTTAGTATAGGCAGCTCCCCTATAGTTTAATATAGGCAGCCCCCCCTATAGTTTAATATAGGAAGCCCGCCATAGTTTAAAACAGGCAGCCCCCTCCCATAATTTAATATAGGCAGATCCCCTATAGTTTAATATAGGCAGCTCCCCCATAGTTTAGCATAGGTAGCCCCCACTATATTTTAGAACAGGCAGACCCCCCCCATAGTTTATTATAGCCCCCCCCCTTCCTCCCCGCTCACTTACTATAATTTCAGTTGCCCATCATCACTTTTTAGATCAGGCAGACAGGAAGTGATGTCAGACTTCCTGTCTGCCGCATAGTATTTTGGGACCCCGTACAGCAACAGGCAGCCAACCGCTATGCTGTCCACTGATCAACAATGTTTTTGATCGCCCCCTAGCCCCCCCACCCGCTATTTTTATTTATTTTATTTTATTTTCATTTGCATTTATTTTTTAATTAATAAATTATTAATTTGATTATATAGAACAAGATTATTCATTTTAAATACTTGCAATTCATAAATGCTTTTTTATTTTTGGTGTTTTAAATAGTGGTACTAGATATATATTCTTTTGTTGGGTATTTGAGGTCATGCACGTCACATTTTATATACTAGTATATTTCCTGTTTCTATATCGGTTCAACTTCTGTAAATTAAGGGTAAATTGTACAGTTATTTTAATTATCTGCAGGGCGGATTAGTGGAAATGTCACGTAAGACTATATAAGAGCAAAATAACAGAAATGACTCTTTTGTTTCATTTGCATTCTTTAATAGGATGGAGACTGTAATTCTGATAGGATGGAGACTGTAATTCTGATAGGATGGAGGAACAGGTACATTGTTACTAACGGCAGAATAGATGATTTATAGTATTATACACATGGAATGTGGTGGAGGTTTGGGCCATGGATCTCTGAGACCAATCTGGAGGAAGGGGTAACACAGTAAGAAAGGGCCACGGGGGCCACAAACCTTCCACCCACTCATAGACCTGATGTATACATGACATGAATGTGATTTCTGTTTTTATATTTTAGGCTTACACCCTCCACCACCTCTGGTTATACTTTCATCACTTATCAGTAACATGAGGTCAGAGCCTATTATGACATCAGAGCAGGTGACATAGTTTCCATGGAGACCATTATGATGAAATGATCATGAGACTGTATATAAAGGACCAGAAACTGCTGCAGTCAGTCAATCAGGATGTCAGTTGGGAGGGTGACGCCGAGGATCTCTGACACCAGCGAAGAGATCTACAACTCAGGATTGCTCAAGTTACTTGTTCTTATAACAGTTACTGCGTGGGATCCCCTGCTCTCTTCTATGCAGGATTGTGTGAGCCCTACAGGGAAGATCCAATCACATTGTATCCAATAAGGTAGAGGTAAGTGAGAAGCATTAATTTAATCTGTATAGGCTCCCTTCCCTCTTCTGTATAGATGAATCAGAATGTAAGCCCTAGTGGGCAGGATTCATCTCATTAGATTGTGAGCTCCTAGGAGTAGGGCTCTCTCCCCTGTTCTGTATAGATGAATCAAATTGTAAGCCCTAGTGGGCAGGATTCATCTCATTAGATTGTAAGCTCCTAGGAGCAGGGCTCTCTCCCCTGTTCTGTATAGATGAATCAAATTGTAAGCCCTAGTGGGCAGGATTCATCTCATTAGATTGTGAGCTCCTAGGAGCAGGGCTTTCTCCCCTGTTCTGTATCGATGAATCAAATTGTAAGCCCTAGTGGGTAGGATTCATCTCATTAGATTGTAAGCTCCTAGGAGCAGGGCTCTCTCCCTTGTTCTGTGTAAATGAATCAAATTGTAAGCCCTAGTGGGCAGGATTCATCTCATTAGATTGTCAGCTCCTAGGAGCCGGGCTCCCTCCCCTGTTCTGTATAGATGAATCAAATTGTAAGCCCTAGTGGACAGGATTCATCTCATTAGATTGTAAGCTCCTAGGAGCAGGGCTCTCTCCCTTGTTCTATGTAGATGAATCAAATTGTAAGCCCTAGTGGGCAGGATTCATCTCATTAGATTGTCAGCTCCTAGGAGCCGGGCTCCCTCCCCTGTTCTGTATAGATGAATCAAATTGTAAGCCCTAGAGGACAGGATTCATCTCATTAGATTGTAAGCTCCTAGGAGCAGGGCCCTCTCCCTTGTTCTATGTAGATGAATCAAATTGTAAGCCCTAGTGGGCAGGATTCATCTCATTAGATTGTAAGCTCCTAGGAGCAGAGTTCCCTTCCCTGTTCTGTATAGATGAATCATATTGTAAGCCCTAGTGGGCAGGATTCATCTCATTAGACTGTAAGCTCCTTTGAGCAGGGCTCCCTCCTCTGTTCTGTATAGATGAATCAAATTGTAAGCCCTAGTGGGCAGGATTCATCTCATTAGATTGTGAGCTCCTAGGAGCAGGGATTCCTCCCCTATTCTGTATAGATGAATCAAATTGTAAGCCCTAGTGGGCAGGATTCATCTCATTATATTGTGAGCTCCTAGGAGCAGGGCTTCCTCCCCTGTTCTGTATAAATGAATCAAATTGTAAGACCAAGTGGGCAGGATTCATCTCATTAGATTGTGAGCTCCTAGGAGCAGGGCTCCCTCCCCTGTTCTGTATAGATGAATCAAATTGTAAGCCCTAGTGGGCAGGATTCATCTCATTAGACTGTGAGCTCCTAGGAGCAGGGCTCCCTCCCCTGTTCTGTATAGATGAATCATAAATTAATCCCCCAGTGGGCAGGATTCATCTCATTAGATTGTGAGCTCCTTTGAGCAGGTCTCCCTCCCCTGTTCTGTATAGATGAATCAAATTGTAAGCCTTAGTGGGCATGATTCATCTCATTAGATTGTAAGCTCCTAGGAGCAGGGCTCCCTCCCCTGTTCTGTATAGATGTATCATATTGTAATCCCCTAGTGGGCATGATTCATCTCATTAGATTGTTAGCTCCTAGGAGCAGGGCTTCCTCCCCTGTTCTGTATAGATGAATCAAATTGTAAGTCCTAGTGGGCAGCATTCATCTCATTAGATTGTAAGCTCCTAGGAGCAGGGCTCCCTCCCCTGTTCTGTATAGATGAATCATATTGTAAGTCCTAGTGGGCAGGATTCATCTCATTAGATTGTAAGATCCTAGGAGCAGGGCTTCCTCCCCTGTTCTGTATAGATGAATAAAATTGTAAGCGCTAGTGGGCAGGATTCATCTCATTAGATTGTGAGCTCCTAGGAGCAGGGCTCCCTCCCCTGTTCTGTTTAGATGAATCATATTGTAATCCCCCAGTGGGCAGGATTCATCTCATTAAATTGTGAGCTAATTTGAGCAGGGCTCCCTCCCCTGTTCTGTATAGATGAATCAAATTGTAATCCCTAGTGGGCAGGATTCATCTCATTAGATTGTGAGCTCCTAGGAGTAGGGCTTCCTCCCCTGTTCTGTATAGATGAATCAAATTGTAAGCCCTAGTGGGCAGGATTCATCTCATTTGATTGTAAGCTCCTAGGAGCAGGGCTCCCTCCCCTATTCTACTTAGATTAATCAAATTGTAATCCCTCAGTGGGCAGGATTCATCTCATTAGATTGTGAGCTCCTAGAAGCAGGGCTTCCTCCCCTGTTCTGTATAGATGAATCAAATTGTAAGTCCTAGTGGGCATCATTCATCTCATTAGATTGTAAGCTCCTAGGAGCAGGGCTCCCTCCCCTGTTCTGTATAGATGAATCATATTGTAAGCTCTAGTGGGCAGGATTCATCTCATTAGATTGTGAGCTCCTAGAAGCAGCGTTTCCTCCCCTGTTCTGTATAGATGAATCAAATTGTAAGTCCTAGTGGGCATCATTCATCTCATTAGATTGTAAGCTCCTAGGAGCAGGGCTCCCTCCTCTGTTCTGTATAGATGAATCATATTGTAAGCTCTAGTGGGCAGAATTCATCTCATTAGATTGTGAGCTCCTAGGAGCAGGGCTTCCTCCCCTGTTCTGTATAGATGATTTAAATTGTAAGCCCTAGTGGGCAGGATTCATCTCATTAGATTGTAAGCTCCTAGGAGCAGGGCTCCCTCCCCTATTCTGTATAGATGAATCAAATTGTAATCCCTAGTGGGCAGGATTCATCTCTATAGATTGTGAGCTCCTAAGAGCAGTGCTTCCTCCCCTGTTCTGTATAGATGAATCAAATTGTAATCCCTAGTAGGGAGGATTCATCTCATTAGATTGTAAACTCCTAGGAGCAGGACTTCCTCCACTGTTCTGTATAGATGAATCAAATTGTAAGCCCTAGTGGACAGGATTCATCTCATTAATTTGTAAGCTCCTAGGAGCAGGTCTCCCTCCCTTGTTCTGTATATATAAATCATATTGTAATCCCCCAGTGGCCAGGATTCATCTCATTAGATTGTGAGCTCCTAAGAGCAGTGCTTCCTCCCCTGTTCTGTATAGATGAATCAAATTGTAAGCCCTAGTGGGCAGTATTCATCTCATTAGATTGTAAGCTCCTAGGAGCAGGTCTCCCTCCACTGTTCTGTATAGATGAATCATATTGTAATCCCTAGTGGGCAGGATTCATCTCATTAGATTGTGAGCTCCTAGAAGCAGGGCTTCCTCCCTTATTCTGTATAGATGAATCAAATTGTAATCCCTAGTGAGCAGGATTCATCTCATTAGATTGTAAGCTCCTAGGAGCAGGGCTTCCTCCCCTGTTCTGTATAGAGGAATTAAATTGTAAGCCCAAGTGGGCAGAATTAATCTCATTAGATTGTAAACTCCTAGGGGCAGAGCTCCCTCCCCTGTTCTGTATAAATGAATCATATTGTAATCCCTAGTGGGCAGGATTCATCTCATTAGATTGTAAACTCCTAGGAGCAGGGCTTCCTCCCCTATTCTGTATAGATGAATCAAATTGTAATCCCCCATTGGGCAGTATTCATCTCATTAGATTGTAAGCTCCTAGGAGCAGGGCTCCATCCTCTGTTCTGTATAGATAAATCAAATTATAAGCCCTAGTGGTCAGTATTCATCTCATTAGATTGTGAGCTCCTAGGAGCAGGGCTCCCTCCCCTATTCTGTATAGATGAATCAAATTGTAATCCCGAGAGGGCAGTATTCATCTCATTAGATTGTGAGCTCCTAGGAGCAGGTCTTCCTCCCATATTCTGTATAGATGAATCAAATTGTAAGTCCTAGTGAGCAGGATTCATCTCATTAGATTGTAAGCTCCTAGGAGCAGGGCTCCCTCCCCTATTCTGAATAGATGAATCATATTGTAAACCCTAGTGGGCAGGATTCATCTCATTAGATTGTAAGCTCCTAGGAGCAGGGCTCCCTCCCGTATTCTGAATAGATGAATCATATTGTAAGCCCTAGTGGGCAGGATTCATCTCATTAGATTGTAAGCTCCTAGGAGCAGGGCTTTCTTCCTTATTCTGTTTAGATAAATCAAATTAAAATGCCTCAGTGGGCAGGATTCATCTCATTAGATTGTGAGCTCCTAGGAGCAGCGCTCCCTCCCCTGTTCTGTATAGATGAATCAAATTGTAAGCCCTAGCGGGCAGGATTCATCTCATTAGACTGTGAGCTCCTAGGAGCAGGGCTCCCTCCCCTGTTCTGTA
Organism: Mixophyes fleayi; assembly: GCF_038048845.1. Taxonomy (NCBI): domain Eukaryota; kingdom Metazoa; phylum Chordata; class Amphibia; order Anura; family Limnodynastidae; genus Mixophyes; species Mixophyes fleayi. The sequence continues at coordinate 18,671,476 of NC_134403.1, forward strand.
TAGATGAATCAAATTGTAAGCCTTAGTGGGCAGGATTCATCTCATTAGATTGTAAGCTCCTAGGAGCAGGGCTTCCTCCCCTGTTCTGTATATATGTATCATATTGTAATCCCCTAGTGGGCAGGACTCATCTCATTAGATTGTGAGCTCCTTTGAGCAGGGCTCCCTACCCTGTTCTGTATAGATGAATCAAATTGTAAGTCCTAGTGGGCAGCATTCATCTCATTAGATTGTAAGCTCCTAGGAGCAGGGCTCCCTCCCCTGTTCTGTATAGATGAATGATATTGTAAGTCCTAGTGGGCAGGATTCATCTCATTAGATTGTAAGATCCTAGGAGCAGGGCTCCCTCCCCTGTTCTGTTTAGATGAATCATATTGTAATCCCCCAGTGGGCAGGATTCATCTCATTAAATTGTGAGCTAATTTGAGCAGGGCTCCCTCCCCTGTTCTGTATAGATGAATCAAATTGTAAGCCCTAGTGGGCAGGATTCATCTCATTAGATTGTGAGCTCCTAGGAGCAGGGCTTCCTTCCCTATTCTGTATAGATGAATCAAATTGTAAGTCCTAGTGGGCATCATTCATCTCATTAGATTGTAAGCTCCTAGGAGCAGGGCTCCCTCCTCTGTTCTGTATAGATGAATCATATTGTAAGCTCTAGTGGGCAGGATTCATCTCATTAGATTGTGAGCTCCTAGGAGCAGGGCTTCCTCCCCTGTTCTGTATAGATGATTTAAATTGTAAGCCCTCGTGGGCAGTATTCATCTCATTAGATTGTAAGCTCCTAGGAGCAGGGCTCCCTCCCCTATTCTGTTTAGATGAATCAAATTGTAATCCCTCAGTGGGCAGGATTCATCTCGATAGATTGTAAGCTCCTAGAAGCAGGGCTTCCTCCCCTATTCTGTATAGATGAATCAAATTGTAAGCCCTAGTTGGCAGGATTCATCTCATTAAATTGTAAGCTCCTAGGAGCAGGGCTCCCTCCCCTGTTCTGTATAGATGAATCATATTGTAAGCCCTAGTGGGCAGGATTCATCTCATTAGATTGTAAGCTCCTAGGAGCAGGGCTCCCTCCCCTATTCTGTTTAGATGAATCAAATTGTAATCCCTCAGTGGGCAGGATTCATCTCGATAGATTGTAAGCTCCTAGAAGCAGGGCTTCCTCCCCTATTCTGTATAGATGAATCAAATTGTAAGCCCTAGTTGGCAGGATTCATCTCATTAAATTGTAAGCTCCTAGGAGCAGGGCTCCCTCCCCTGTTCTGTATAGATGAATCATATTGTAAGCCCTAGTGGGCAGGATTCATCTCATTAGATTGTAAGCTCCTAGGAGCAGGGCTCCCTCCCCTATTCTGAATAGATGAATCATATTGTAAGCCCTAGTGGGCAGGATTCATCTCATTAGATTGTAAGCTCCTAGGAGCAGGGCTCCCTCCCCTATTCTGTATAGATGAATCAAATTGTAATCCGTAGTGGGCAGGATTCATCTCATTAGATTGTGAGCTCCTAGGAGTAGGTCTTCCTCCCCTATTCTGTATAGATGAATCAAATTGTAAGCCCTAGTGGGCAGGATTCATCTCATTTGATTGTAAGCTCCTAGGAGCAGGGCTCCCTCCCCTATTCTACTTAGATTAATCAAATTGTAATCCCTCAGTGGGCAGGATTCATCTCATTAGATTGTGAGCTCCTAGAAGCAGGGCTCCCTCCCCTATTCTGAATAGATGAATCATATTGTAAGCCCTAGTGGGCAGGATTCATCTCATTAGATTGTAAGCTCCTAGGAGCAGGGCTCCCTCCCCTATTCTGTATAGATGAATCAAATTGTAATCCGTAGTGGGCAGGATTCATCTCATTAGATTGTGAGCTCCTAGGAGTAGGTCTTCCTCCCCTATTCTGTATAGATGAATCAAATTGTAAACCCTAGTGGGCAGGATTCATCTCATTTGATTGTAAGCTCCTAGGAGCAGGGCTCCCTCCCCTATTCTACTTAGATTAATCAAATTGTAATCCCTCAGTGGGCAGGATTCATCTCATTAGATTGTGAGCTCCTAGAAGCAGGGCTTCCTCCCCTGTTCTGTATAGATGAATCAAATTGTAAGTCCTAGTGGGCATCATTCATCTCATTAGATTGTAAGCTCCTAGGAGCAGGGCTCCCTCCCCTGTTCTGTATAGATGAATCATATTGAAAGCTCTAGTGGGCAGGATTCATCTCATTAGATTGTGAGCTCCTAGGAGCAGGGCTTCCTTCCCTGTTCTGTATAGATGAATCAAATTGTAATCCCTAGTAGGCAGGATTCATCTCATTAGATTTTAAACTCCTAGGAGCAGGACTTCCTCCACTGTTCTGTATAGATGAATCAAATTGTAAGCCCTAGTGGACAGGATTCATCTCATTAATTTGTATGCTCCTAGGAGCAGGTCTCCCTCCCCTGTTCTGTATATATAAATCATATTGTAATCCCCCAGTGGCCAGGATTCATCTCATTAGATTGTGAGCTCCTAGAAGCAGGGCTTCCTCCCTTATTCTGTATAGATGAATCAAATTGTAATCCCTAGTGGGCAGGATTCATCTCATTAGATTGTAAACTCCTAGGAGCAGGGCTTCCTCCCCTGTTCTGTATAGAGGAATTAAATTGTAAGCCCAAGTGGGCAGAATTAATCTCATTAGATTGTAAACTCCTAGGGGCAGAGCTCCCTCCCCTGTTCTGTATATATGAATCATATTGTAATCCCTAGTGGGCAGGATTCATCTCATTAGATTGTAAACTCCTAGGAGCAGGGCTTCCTCCCCTATTCTGTATAGATGAATCAAATTGTAATCCCCCATTGGGCAGTATTCATCTCATTAGATTGTAAGCTCCTAGGAGCAGTGCTCCATCCTCTGTTCTGTATAGATAAATCAAATTGTAAGCCCTAGTGGACAGGATTCATTTCATTAGATTGTGAGCTCTTAGGAGCAGGGCTTCCTCCCCTGTTCTGTATAGATGAATCAAATTGTAAGTCCTAGTGGGCATCATTCATCTCATTAGATTGTAAGCTCCTAGGAGCAGGGCTCCATCCCATGCTCTGTATAGATGAATCATATTGTAAGCCCTAGTGGGCAGGATTCATCTCATTAGATTGTAAGCTCCTAGGAGCAGGGCTCCCTCCCGTATTCTGAATAGATGAATCATATTGTAAGCCCTAGTGGGCAGGATTCATCTCATTAGATTGTAAGCTCCTAGGAGCAGGGCTTTCTTCCTTATTCTGTTTAGATAAATCAAATTAAAATGCCTCAGTGGGCAGGATTCATCTCATTAGATTGTGAGCTCCTAGGAGCAGGGCTCCCTCCCCTTTTCTGTATAGATGAATCATAAATTAATCCCCCAGTGGGCAGGATACATCTCATTAGATTGTGAGCTCCTTTGAGCAGGTCTCCCTCCCCTGTTCTGTATAGATGAATCAAATTGTAAGCCTTAGTGGGCAGGATTCATCTCATTAGATTGTAAGCTCCTAGGAGCAGGGCTTCCTCCCCTGTTCTGTATAGATGTATCATATTGTAATCCCCTAGTGGGCAGGATTCATCTCATTAGATTGTGAGCTCCTTTGAGCAGGGCTCCCTCCCCTTTTCTGTATAGATGAATCATAAATTAATACCCCAGTGGGCAGGATACATCTCATTAGATTGTGAGCTCCTTTGAGCAGGTCTCCCTCCCCTGTTCTGTATAGATGAATCAAATTGTAAGCCTTAGTGGGCAGGATTCATTTCATTAGATTGTAAGCTCCTAGGAGCAGGGCTTCCTCCCCTGTTCTGTATAGATGTATCATATTGTAATCCCCTAGTGGGCAGGATTCATCTCATTAGATTGTGAGCTCCTTTGAGCAGGGCTCCCTACCCTGTTCTGTATAGATGAATCAAATTGTAAGTCCTAGTGGGCAGCATTCATCTCATTATATTGTAAGCTCCTAGGAGCAGGGCTCCCTCCCCTGTTCTGTATAGATGAATCATATTGTAAGTCCTAGTGGGCAGGATTCATCTCATTAGATTGTAAGATCCTAGGAGCAGGGCTCCCTCCCCTGTTCTGTTTAGATGAATCATATTGTAATCCCCCAGTGGGCAGGATTCATCTCATTAAATTGTGAGCTAATTTGAGCAGGGCTCCCTCCCCTGTTCTGTATAGATGAATCAAATTGTAAGCCCTAGTGGGCAGGATTCATCTCATTAGATTGTGAGCTCCTAGGAGCAGGGCTTCCTTCCCTATTCTGTATAGATGAATCAAATTGTAAGTCCTAGTGGGCATCATTCATCTCATTAGATTGTAAACTCCTAGGGGCAGAGCTCCCTCCCCTGTTCTGTATATATGAATCATATTGTAATCCCTAGTGGGCAGGATTCATCTCATTAGATTGTAAACTCCTAGGAGCAGGGCTTCCTCCCCTATTCTGTATAGATGAATCAAATTGTAATCCCCCATTGGGCAGTATTCATCTCATTAGATTGTAAGCTCCTAGGAGCAGTGCTCCATCCTCTGTTCTGTATAGATAAATCAAATTGTAATCCCTAGTGGGCAGGATTCATTTCATTAGATTGTGAGCTCTTAGGAGCAGGGCTTCCTCCCCTGTTCTGTATAGATGAATCAAATTGTAAGTCCTAGTGGGCATCATTCATCTCATTAGATTGTAAGCTCCTAGGAGCAGGGCTCCCTCCCATGCTCTGTATAGATGAATCATATTGTAAGCCCTAGTGGGCAGGATTCATCTCATTAGATTGTAAGCTCCTAGGAGCTGGGCTCCCTCCCGTATTCTGAATAGATGAATCATATTGTAAGCCCTAGTGGGCAGGATTCATCTCATTAGATTGTAAGCTCCTAGGAGCAGGGCTTTCTTCCTTATTCTGTTTAGATAAATCAAATTAAAATGCCTCAGTGGGCAGGATTCATCTCATTAGATTGTGAGCTCCTAGGAGCAGGGCTCCCTCCCCTGTTCTGTTTAGATGAATCAAATTGTAAGCCCTAGTGGGCAGGATTCATCTCATTAGACTGTTAGCTCCTAGGAGCAGGGCTCCCTCCCCTTTTCTGTATAGATGAATCATAAATTAATCCCCCAGTGGGCAGGATACATCTCATTAGATTGTGAGCTCCTTTGAGCAGGTCTCCCTCCCCTGTTCTGTATAGATGAATCAAATTGTAAGCCTTAGTGGGCAGGATTCATCTCATTATATTGTAAGCTCCTAGGAGCAGGGCTTCCTCCCCTGTTCTGTATAGATGTATCATATTGTAATCCCCTAGTGGGCAGGATTCATCTCATTAGATTGTGAGCTCCTTTGAGCAGGGCTCCCTACCCTGTTCTGTATAGATGAATCAAGTTGTAAGTCCTAGTGGGCAGCATTCATCTCATTATATTGTAAGCTCCTAGGAGCAGGGCTCCCTCCCCTGTTCTGTATAGATGAATCATATTGTAAGTCCTAGTGGGCAGGATTCATCTCATTAGATTGTAAGATCCTAGGAGCAGGGCTCCCTCCCCTGTTCTGTTTAGATGAATCATATTGTAATCCCCCAGTGGGCAGGATTCATCTCATTAAATGGTGAGCTAATTTGAGCAGGGCTCCCTCCCCTGTTCTGTATAGATGAATCAAATTGTAAGCCCTAGTGGGCAGGATTCATCTCATTAGATTGTGAGCTCCTAGGAGCAGGGCTTCCTTCCCTATTTTGTATAGATGAATCAAATTGTAAGTCCTAGTGGGCATCATTCATCTCATTAGATTGTAAGCTCCTAGGAGCAGGGCTCCCTCCTCTGTTCTGTATAGATGAATCATATTGTAAGCTCTAGTGGGCAGGATTCATCTCATTAGATTGTGAGCTCCTAGGAGCAGGGCTTCCTCCCCTGTTCTGTATAGATGATTTAAATTGTAAGCCCTCGTGGGCAGGATTCATCTAATTAGATTGTAAGCTCCTAGGAGCAGGGCTCCCTCCCCTATTCTGTTTAGATGAATCAAATTGTAATCCCTCAGTGGGCAGGATTCATCTCGATAGATTGTAAGCTCCTAGAAACAGGGCTTCCTCCCCTATTCTGTATAGATGAATCAAATTGTAAGCCCTAGTTGGCAGGATTCATCTCATTAGATTGTAAGCTCCTAGGAGCAGGGCTCCCTCCCCTATTCTGAATAGATGAATCATATTGTAAGCCCTAGTGGGCAGGATTCATCTCATTAGATTGTAAGCTCCTAGGAGCAGGGCTCCCTCCCCTATTCTGTATAGATGAATCAAATTGTAATCCGTAGTGGGCAGGATTCATCTCATTAGATTGTGAGCTCCTAGGAGTAGGTCTTCCTCCCCTATTCTGTATAGATGAATCAAATTGTAAGCCCTAGTGGGCAGGATTCATCTCATTTGATTGTAAGCTCCTAGGAGCAGGGCTCCCTCCCCTATTCTACTTAGATTATTCAAATTGTAATCCCTCAGTGGGCAGAATTCATCTCATTAGATTGTGAGCTCCTAGAAGCAGGGCTTCCTCCCCTGTTCTGTATAGATTAATCAAATTGTAAGTCCTAGTGGGCATCATTCATCTCATTAGATTGTAAACTCCTAGGAGCAGGGCTCCCTCCCCTGTTCTGTATGGATGAATCATATTGTAAGCTCTAGTGGGCAGGATTCATCTCATTAGATTGTGAGCTCCTAGGAGCAGGGCTTCCTTCCCTGTTCTGTATAGATGAATCAAATTGTAATCCCTAGTAGGCAGGATTCATCTCATTAGATTGTAAACTCCTAGGAGCAGGACTTCCTCCACTGTTCTGTATAGATGAATCAAATTGTAAGCCCTAGTGGACAGGATTCATCTCATTAATTTGTATGCTCCTAGGAGCAGGTCTCCCTCCCCTGTTCTGTATATATAAATCATATTGTAATCCCCCAGTGGCCAGGATTCATCTCATTAGATTGTGAGCTCCTAGAAGCAGGGCTTCCTCCCTTATTCTGTATAGATGAATCAAATTGTAATCCCTAGTGGGCAGGATTCATCTCATTACATTGTAAACTCCTAGGAGCAGGGCTTCCTCCCCTATTCTGTATAGATGAATCAAATTGTAAGCCCTAGTTGGCAGGATTCATCTCATTAAATTGTAAGCTCCTAGGAGCAGGGCTCCCTCCCCTGTTCTGTATAGATGAATCATATTGTAAGCCCTAGTGGGCAGGATTCATCTCATTAGATTGTAAGCTCCTAGGAGCAGGGCTCCCTCCCCTATTCTGAATAGATGAATCATATTGTAAGCCCTAGTGGGCAGGATTCATCTCATTAGATTGTAAGCTCCTAGGAGCAGGGCTCCCTCCCCTATTCTGTATAGATGAATCAAATTGTAATCCGTAGTGGGCAGGATTCATCTCATTAGATTGTGAGCTCCTAGGAGTAGGTCTTCCTCCCCTATTCTGTATAGATGAATCAAATTGTAAGCCCTAGTGGGCAGGATTCATCTCATTTGATTGTAAGCTCCTAGGAGCAGGGCTCCCTCCCCTATTCTACTTAGATTAATCAAATTGTAATCCCTCAGTGGGCAGGATTCATCTCATTAGATTGTGAGCTCCTAGAAGCAGGGCTCCCTCCCCTATTCTGAATAGATGAATCATATTGTAAGCCCTAGTGGGCAGGATTCATCTCATTAGATTGTAAGCTCCTAGGAGCAGGGCTCCCTCCCCTATTCTGTATAGATGAATCAAATTGTAATCCGTAGTGGGCAGGATTCATCTCATTAGATTGTGAGCTCCTAGGAGTAGGTCTTCCTCCCCTATTCTGTATAGATGAATCAAATTGTAAACCCTAGTGGGCAGGATTCATCTCATTTGATTGTAAGCTCCTAGGAGCAGGGCTCCCTCCCCTATTCTACTTAGATTAATCAAATTGTCATCCCTCAGTGGGCAGGATTCATCTCATTAGATTGTGAGCTCCTAGAAGCAGGGCTTCCTCCCCTGTTCTGTATAGATGAATCAAATTGTAAGTCCTAGTGGGCATCATTCATCTCATTAGATTGTAAGCTCCTAGGAGCAGGGCTCCCTCCCCTGTTCTGTATAGATGAATCATATTGTAAGCTCTAGTGGGCAGGATTCATCTCATTAGATTGTGAGCTCCTAGGAGCAGGGCTTCCTTCCCTGTTCTGTATAGATGAATCAAATTGTAATCCCTAGTAGGCAGGATTCATCTCATTAAATTTTAAACTCCTAGGAGCAGGACTTCCTCCACTGTTCTGTATAGATGAATCAAATTGTAAGCCCTAGTGGACAGGATTCATCTCATTAATTTGTATGCTCCTAGGAGCAGGTCTCCCTCCCCTGTTCTGTATATATAAATCATATTGTAATCCCCCAGTGGCCAGGATTCATCTCATTAGATTGTGAGCTCCTAGAAGCAGGGCTTCCTCCCTTATTCTGTATAGATGAATCAAATTGTAATCCCTAGTGGGCAGGATTCATCTCATTAGATTGTAAACTCCTAGGAGCAGGGCTTCCTCCCCTGTTCTGTATAGAGGAATTAAATTGTAAGCCCAAGTGGGCAGAATTAATCTCATTAGATTGTAAACTCCTAGGGGCAGAGCTCCCTCCCCTGTTCTGTATATATGAATCATATTGTAATCCCTAGTGGGCAGGATTCATCTCATTAGATTGTAAACTCCTAGGAGCAGGGCTTCCTCCCCTATTCTGTATAGATGAATCAAATTGTAATCCCCCATTGGGCAGTATTCATCTCATTAGATTGTAAGCTCCTAGGAGCAGTGCTCCATCCTCTGTTCTGTATAGATAAATCAAATTGTAAGCCCTAGTGGACAGGATTCATTTCATTAGATTGTGAGCTCTTAGGAGCAGGGCTTCCTCCCCTGTTCTGTATAGATGAATCAAATTGTAAGTCCTAGTGGGCATCATTCATCTCATTAGATTGTAAGCTCCTAGGAGCAGGGCTCCCTCCCATGCTCTGTATAGATGAATCATATTGTAAGCCCTAGTGGGCAGGATTCATCTCATTAGATTGTAAGCTCCTAGGAGCAGGGCTCCCTCCCGTATTCTGAATAGATGAATCATATTGTAAGCCCTAGTGGGCAGGATTCATCTCATTAGATTGTAAGCTCCTAGGAGCAGGGCTTTCTTCCTTATTCTGTTTAGATAAATCAAATTAAAATGCCTCAGTGGGCAGGATTCATCTCATTAGATTGTGAGCTCCTAGGATCAGGGCTCCCTCCCCTGCTCTGTATAGATGAATCAAATTGTAAGCCCTAGTGGGCAGGATTCATCTAATTAGACTGTGAGCTCCTAGGAGCAGGGCTCCCTCCCCTTTTCTGTATAGATGAATCATAAATTAATCCCCCAGTGGGCAGGATACATCTCATTAGATTGTGAGCTCCTTTGAGCAGGTCTCCCTCCCCTGTTCTGTATAGATGAATCAAATTGTAAGCCTTAGTGGGCAGGATTCATCTCATTAGATTGTAAGCTCCTAGGAGCAGGGCTTCCTCCCCTGTTCTGTATAGATGTATCATATTGTAATCCCCTAGTGGGCAGGATTCATCTCATTAGATTGTGAGCTCCTTTGAGCAGTGCTCCCTACCCTGTTCTGTATAGATGAATCAAATTGTAAGTCCTAGTGGGCAGCATTCATCTCATTATATTGTAAGCTCCTAGGAGCAGGGCTCCCTCCCCTGTTCTGTATAGATGAATCATATTGTAAGTCCTAGTGGGCAGGATTCATCTCATTAGATTGTAAGATCCTAGGAGCAGGGCTCCCTCCCCTGTTCTGTTTAGATGAATCATATTGTAATCCCCCAGTGGGCAGGATTCATCTCATTAAATTGTGAGCTAATTTGAGCAGGGCTCCCTCCCCTGTTCTGTATAGATGAATCAAATTGTAAGCCCTAGTGGGCAGGATTCATCTCATTAGATTGTGAGCTCCTAGGAGCAGGGCTTCCTTCCCTATTCTGTATAGATGAATCAAATTGTAAGTCCTAGTGGGCATCATTCATCTCATTAGATTGTAAACTCCTAGGGGCAGAGCTCCCTCCCCTGTTCTGTATATATGAATCATATTGTAATCCCTAGTGGGCAGGATTCATCTCATTAGATTGTAAACTCCTAGGAGCAGGGCTTCCTCCCCTATTCTGTATAGATGAATCAAATTGTAATCCCCCATTGGGCAGTATTCATCTCATTAGATTGTAAGCTCCTAGGAGCAGTGCTCCATCCTCTGTTCTGTATAGATAAATCAAATTGTAATCCCTAGTGGGCAGGATTCATTTCATTAGATTGTGAGCTCTTAGGAGCAGGGCTTCCTCCCCTGTTCTGTATAGATGAATCAAATTGTAAGTCCTAGTGGGCATCATTCATCTCATTAGATTGTAAGCTCCTAGGAGCAGGGCTCCCTCCCATGCTCTGTATAGATGAATCATATTGTAAGCCCTAGTGGGCAGGATTCATCTCATTAGATTGTAAGCTCCTAGGAGCAGGGCTCCCTCCCGTATTCTGAATAGATGAATCATATTGTAAGCCCTAGTGGGCAGGATTCATCTCATTAGATTGTAAGCTCCTAGGAGCAGGGCTTTCTTCCTTATTCTGTTAAGAATAAATCAAATTAAAATGCCTCAGTGGGCAGGATTCATCTCATTAGATTGTGAGCTCCTAGGAGCAGGGCTCCCTCCCCTGTTCTGTATAGATGAATCAAATTGTAAGCCCTAGTGGGCAGGATTCATCTCATTAGACTGTTAGCTCCTAGGAGCAGGGCTCCCTCCCCTTTTCTGTATAGATGTATCATATTGTAATCCCCTAGTGGGCAGGATTCATCTCATTAGATTGTGAGCTCCTTTGAGCAGGGCTCCCTACCCTGTTCTGTATAGATGAATCAAATTGTAAGTCCTAGTGGGCAGCATTCATCTCATTATATTGTAAGCTCCTAGGAGCAGGGCTCCCTCCCCTGTTCTGTACAGATGAATCATATTGTAAGTCCTAGTGGGCAGGATTCATCTCATTAGATTGTAAGCTCCTAGGAGCAGGGCTTCCTCCCCTGTTCTGTATAGATGTATCATATTGTAATCCCCTAGTGGGCAGGATTCATCTCATTAGATTGTGAGCTCCTTTGAGCAGGTCTCCCTCCCCTGTTCTGTATAGATGAATCAAATTGTAAGCCTTAGTGGGCAGGATTCATCTCATTAGATTGTAAGCTCCTAGGAGCAGGGCTCCCTCCCCTGTTCTGTATAGATGAATCATATTGTAAGTCCTAGTGGGCAGGATTCATCTCATTAGATTGTAAGATCCTAGGAGCAGGGCTCCCTCCCCTGTTCTGTTTAGATGAATCATATTGTAATCCCCCAGTGGGCAGGATTCATCTCATTAAATTGTGAGCTAATTTGAGCAGGGCTCCCTCCCCTGTTCTGCATAGATGAATCAAATTGTAAGCCCTAGTGGGCAGGATTCATCTCATTAGATTGTGAGCTCCTAGGAGCAGGGCTTCCTTCCCTATTTTGTATAGATGAATCAAATTGTAAGTCCTAGTGGGCATCATTCATCTCATTAGATTGTAAGCTCCTAGGAGCAGGGCTCCCTCCTCTGTTCTGTATAGATGAATCATATTGTAAGCTCTAGTGGGCAGGATTCATCTCATTAGATTGTGAGCTCCTAGGAGCAGGGCTTCCTCCCCTGTTCTGTATAGATGATTTAAATTGTAAGCCCTCGTGGGCAGGATTCATCTAATTAGATTGTAAGCTCCTAGGAGCAGGGCTCCCTCCCCTATTCTGTTTAGATGAATCAAATTGTAATCCCTCAGTGGGCAGGATTCATCTCGATAGATTGTAAGCTCCTAGAAACAGGGCTTCCTCCCCTATTCTGTATAGATGAATCAAATTGTAAGCCCTAGTTGGCAGGATTCATCTCATTAGATTGTAAGCTCCTAGGAGCAGGGCTCCCTCCCCTATTCTGAATAGATGAATCATATTGTAAGCCCTAGTGGGCAGGATTCATCTCATTAGATTGTAAGCTCCTAGGAGCAGGGCTCCCTCCCCTATTCTGTTTAGATGAATCAAATTGTAATCCGTAGTGGGCAGGATTCATCTCATTAGATTGTGAGCTCCTAGGAGTAGGTCTTCCTCCCCTATTCTGTATAGATGAATCAAATTGTAAGCCCTAGTGGGCAGGATTCATCTCATTTGATTGTAAGCTCCTAGGAGCAGGGCTCCCTCCCCTATTCTACTTAGATTATTCAAATTGTAATCCCTCAGTGGGCAGAATTCATCTCATTAGATTGTGAGCTCCTAGAAGCAGGGCTTCCTCCCCTGTTCTGTATAGATGAATCAAATTGTAAGTCCTAGTGGGCATCATTCATCTCATTAGATTGTAAACTCCTAGGAGCAGGGCTCCCTCCCCTGTTCTGTATGGATGAATCATATTGTAAGCTCTAGTGGGCAGGATTCATCTCATTAGATTGTGAGCTCCTAGGAGCAGGGCTTCCTTCCCTGTTCTGTATAGATGAATCAAATTGTAATCCCTAGTAGGCAGGATTCATCTCATTAGATTGTAAACTCCTAGGAGCAGGACTTCCTCCACTGTTCTGTATAGATGAATCAAATTGTAAGCCCTAGTGGACAGGATTCATCTCATTAATTTGTATGCTCCTAGGAGCAGGTCTCCCTCCCCTGTTCTGTATATATAAATCATATTGTAATCCCCCAGTGGCCAGGATTCATCTCATTAGATTGTGAGCTCCTAGAAGCAGGGCTTCCTCCCTTATTCTGTATAGATGAATCAAATTGTAATCCCTAGTGGGCAGGATTCATCTCATTACATTGTAAACTCCTAGGAGCAGGGCTTCCTCCCCTGTTCTGTATAGAGGAATTAAATTGTAAGCCCAAGTGGGCAGAATTAATCTCATTAGATTGTAAACTCCTAGGGGCAGAGCTCCCTCCCCTGTTCTGTATATATGAATCATATTGTAATCCCTAGTGGGCAGGATTCATCTCATTAGATTGTAAACTCCTAGGAGCAGGGCTTCCTCCCCTATTCTGTATAGATGAATCAAATTGTAAGTCCTAGTGGGCATCATTCATCTCATTAGATTGTAAGCTCCTAGGAGCAGGGCTCCCTCCCATGCTCTGTATAGATGAATCATATTGTAAGCCCTAGTGGGCAGATTCATCTCATTTAATTGTGAGCTCCTAGGAGCAGGGCTCCCTCCCCTGTTCTGTATAGATGAATCAAATTGTAAGCCCTAGTGGGCAGGATTCATCTCATTAGATTGTAAGCTCCTAGTTGCAGGGCTGCCTCCCGTATTCTGAATAGATGAATCATATTGTAAGCCCTAGTGGGCAGGATTCATCTCATTAGATTGTAAGCTCCTAGGAGCAGGGCTTTCTTCCTTATTCTGTTTATATAAATCAAATTAAAATGCCTCAGTGGGCAGGATTCATCTCATTAGATTGTGAGCTCCTAGGAGCAGGGCTCCCTCCCCTGTTCTGTATAGATGAATCAAATTGTAATCCCTAGTGGGCAGGATTCATCTCATTAGACTGTGAGCTCCTAGGAGCAGGGCTCCCTCCCCTGTTCTGTATAGATGAATCATAAATTAATCCCCCAGTGGGCAGGATACATCTCATTAGATTGTGAGCTCCTTTGAGCAGGTCTCCCTCCCCTGTTCTGTATAGATGAATCAAATTGTAAGCCTTAGTGGGCAGGATTCATCTCATTAGATTGTGAGCTCCTAGGAGTAGGGCTTTCTCCCCTGTTCTGTATAGATGAATCAAATTGTAAGCCCTAGTGGGCAGGATTCATATCATTTGATTATAAGCTCCTAGGAGCAGGGCTCCCTCCCCTATTCTACTTAGATTAATCAAATTGTAATCCCTCAGTGGGAAGGATTCATCTCATTAGATTGTGAGCTCCTAGAAGCAGGGCTTCCTCCCCTGTTCTGTATAGATGAATCAAATTGTAAGTCCTAGTGGGCATCATTCATCTCATTAGATTGTAAGCTCCTAGTAGCAGGGCTCCCTCCCCTGTTCTGTATAGATGAATCATATTGTAAGCTCTAGTGGGCAGGATTCATCTCATTAGATTGTGAGCTCCTAGAAGGAGCGCTTCCTCCCCTGTTCTGTATAGATGAATCAAATTGTAAGTCCTAGTGGGCATCATTCATCTCATTAGATTGTAAGCTCCTAGGAGCAGGGCTCCCTCCTCTGTTCTGTATAGATGAATCATATTGTAAGCCCTAGTGGGCAGGATTCATCTCATTAGATTGTGAGCTCCTAGGAGCAGGGCTTCCTCCCCTGTTCTGTATAGATGATTTAAATTGTAAGCCCTCGTGGGCAGGATTCATCTCATTAGATTGTGAGCTCCTAGGAGTAGGTCTTCCTCCCCTGTTCTGTATAGATGAATCAAATTGTAATCCCTAGTAGGCAGGATTCATCTCATTAATTTGTAAGCTCCTAGGAGCAGGTCTCCCTCCCCTGTTCTGTATATATAAATCATATTGTAATCCCCCAGTGGCCAGGATTCATCTCATTAGATTGTGAGCTCCTAAGAGCAGTGCTTCCTCCCCTGTTCTGTATAGATGAATCATATTGTAAGCTCTAGTGGGCAGGATTCATCTCATTAGATTGTGAGCTCCTAGGAGCAGGGCTTCCTTCCCTGTTCTGTATAGATGAATCAAATTGTATGCCCTCGTGGGCAGGATTCATCTCATTAGATTGTGAGCTCCTAAGAGCAGTGCTTCCTCCCCTGTTCTGTATAGATGAATCAAATTGTAAGCCCTAGTGGGCAGGGTTCATCTCATTAGATTGTAAGCTCCTAGGAGCAGGTCTCCCTCCACTGTTCTGTATAGATGAATCATATTGTAATCCCTAGTGGGCAGGATTCATCTCATTAGATTGTGAGCTCCTAGAAGCAGGGCTTCCTCCCCTGTTCTGTATAGAGGAATTAAATTGTAAGCCCAAGTGGGCAGAATTAATCTCATTAGATTGTAAACTCCTAGGGGCAGAGCTCCCTCCCCTGTTCTGTATAGATGAATCATATTGTAATCCCTAGTGGACAGGATTCATCTCTTTAGATTGTAAACTCCTAGGAGCAGGTCTTCCTCCCCTATTCTGTATAGATGAATCAAATTGTAAAACCCAATTGGGCAGTATTCATCTCATTAGATTGTAAGCTCCTAGGAGCAGGGCTCCATCCTCTGTTCTGTATAGATAAATCAAATTGTAAGCCCTAGTGGGCAGGATTCATTTCATTAGATTGTGAGCTCCTAGGAACAGGGCTTCCTCCCCTGTTCTGTATAGATGAATCAAATTGTAAGTCCTAGTGGGCATCATTCATCTCATTAGATTGTAAGCTCCTAGGAGCAGGGCTCCCTCCCCTGTTCTGTATAGATGAATCATATTGTAAGCCCTAGTGGGCAGGATTCATCTCATTAGATTGTGAGCTCCTAGGAGCAGGGCTCCCTCCCCTGTTCTGTATAGATGAATCAAATTGTAAGCCCTAGTGAGAAGGATTCATCTCATTAGATTGTAAGCTCCTAGGAGCAGGGCTCCCTCCCCTGTTCTGTATAGATGAATCATATTGTAAGCCCTAGTGGGCAGGATTCATCTCATTAGATTGTAAACTCCTAGGAGCAGGGCTTCCTCCCCTGTTCTGTATAGATGAATCAAATTGTAAGCCCTAGAGGGCAGGATTCATCTCATTAGATTGTGAGCTCCTAGGTGCAGGGCTCCCTCCACTGTTCTGTATATATAAATCATATTGTAATCCCCCAGTGGGCATGATTCATCTCATTAGATTTCTAAACTCCTAGGAGCAGCGCTTCCTCTCCTAATCTGTATAGTTGAATCAAATTGTAATCCCCCAGTGGGCAGTATTCATCTCATTAGATTGTAAGCTCCTAGGAGCAGGGCTCCCTCCCCTGTTCCGTGTAGATGAATCAAATTGTAAGCCCTAGTGGGCAGGATTCATCTCATTAGATTGTAAGCTCCTAGGAGCAGGGCTTCCTCCCCTATTCTGTTTAGATGAATCAAATTGTAATCCCTCAGTGGGCAGGATTCATCTCATTAGATTGTAAGCTCCTAGGAGCAGGGCTTCCTCCCCTTTTCTGTTTAGATGAATCAAATTCTAAGCCCTAGTGGGCAGGATTCATCTCATTAGATTGTAAGCTCCTAGGAGCAGGGCTCCCTCCCCTATTCTGAATAGATGAATCATATTGTAAGCCCTAGTGGGCAGGATTCATCTCATTAGATTGTAAGTTCCTAGGAGCAGGGCTCCCTCCCCTATTCTGTATAGATGAATCAAATTGTAATCCCTAGTGGGCAGGATTCATCTCATTAGATTGTGAGCTCCTAGGAGCAGGGCTTCCTCCCCTATTCTGTATAGATAAATCAAATTGTAATCCCTAGTGGGCAGGATTCATCTCATTAAATTGTAAGCTCCTGGGAGCAGGGCTCCCTCCCCTGTTCTGTATATATGAATCATATTGTAATCCCTAGTGGGCAGGATTCATCTCATTAGATTGTAAACTCCTAGGAGCAGGGCTTCCTCCCCTATTCTGTATAGATGAATCAAATTGTAATCCCCCATTGGGCAGTATTCATCTCATGAGATTGTAAGCTCCTAGGAGCAGGGCTTCCTCCCCTGTTCTGTATAGATAAATCAAATTGTAAGCCCTAGTGGGCAGGATTCATTTCATTAGATTGTAAGCTCCTAGGAGCAGGGCTCCCTCCCCTGTTCTGTATAGATGAATCAAATTGTAATCCCTAGTGGGCAGGATTCATCTCATTAGATTGTGAGCTCCTAGGAGTAGGTCTTCCTCCCCTATTCTGTATAGATGAATCAAATTGTAAGCCCTAGTGGGCGGGATTCATCTCATTAGATTGTGAGCTCCTAGGAGCAGGGCTTCGTCCCCTATTCTGCATAGATGAATACAATTCTAATCCCTAGTGCGTAGGAGTTAATCTCATTAGATTGTGAGCTCCTATGAGCAGGGCTTCCTCCCTTTTTCTGTTTAGATAAATCAAATTGTAATCTCTCAGTGGGCAGGATTCATCTCATTAGATTGTAAGCTCCTAGGAGCAGGGCTTCCTCCCCTATTCTGTTTAGATGAATCAAATTGTAATCCCTAGTGGGCAGGATTGATCTCATTAGATTGTAAGCTCCTAGGAGCAGGGCTCCCTCCCCTATTCTGAATAGATGAATCATATTGTAAGCCCTAGTCCGCTGGATTCATCTCATTAGATTGTAAGCTCCTAGGAGCAGGGCTTCCTCCCCTGTTCTGTATAGATGTTTCAAATTGTAAGCCCTAGAGGGCAGGATTCATCTCATTAGATTGTGAGCTTCTAGGTGCAGGCCTCCCTCCACTGTTCTGTATAGATGAATCATATTTTGATCCCCCAGTGGGCATGATTCATCTCATTAGATTGTAAACTCCTAGGAGCAGGGCTCCCTCCCCATTCTGTATAGATGAATCAAATTGTAAGCCCTAGTGGGTAGGATTCATCTCATTAGATTGTAAGCTCCTAGGAGCAGGGCTCCCTCCCCTATTCTGTTTAGATGAATCAAATTATAGTCCCTCAATGGGCAGGATTCATCTCATTAGATTGTAAACTCCTAGGAGCAGGGCTTCCTCCCCTATTCTGTTTAGATTAATCAAATTCTAATCCCTTGTGGGCAGGATTCATCTCATTACATCGTAAGCTCCTAGGAGCAGGGCTCCCTCCCCTAATCTGAATAGATGAATCATATTGTAAGCCCTAGTGGGCAGGATTCATCTCATTAGATTGTAAGCTCCTAGGAGCAGGGCTCCCTCCCCTATTCTGTTTAGATGAATCAAATTGTAATCCCTCAGTGGGCAGGATTCATCTCAATAGATTGTAAGCTCCTAGAAGCAGGGCTTCCTCCCCTATTCTGTATAGATGAATCAAATTGTAAGCCCTAGTGGGCAGGATTGATCTCATTAGATTGTAAGCTTCTGGGAGCAGGGCCCCCTCCCCTATTCTGAATAGATGAATCATATTGTAAGCCCTAGTCCGCTGGATTCATCTCATTAGATTGTAAGCTCCTAGGAGCAGGGCTTCCTCCCCTGTTCTGTATAGATGTATCAAATTGTAAGCCCTAGAGGGCAGGATTCATCTCATTAGATTGTGAGCTCCTAGGTGCAGGCCTCCCTCCACTGTTCTGTATAGATGAATCATATTGTAATCCCCCAGTGGGCATGATTCATCTCATTAGATTGTAAACTCCTAGGAGCAGGGCTCCCTCCCCTGTTCTGTATAGATGAATCAAATTGTAAGCCCTAGTGGGTAGGATTCATCTCATTAGATTGTAAGCTCCTAGGAGCAGGGCTCCCTCCCCTATTCTGTTTAGATGAATCAAATTGTAGTCCCTCAGTGGGCAGGATTCATCTCATTAGATTGTAAACTCCTAGGAGCAGGGCTTCCTCCCCTATTCTGTTTAGATTAATCAAATTCTAATCCCTTGTGGGCAGGATTCATCTCATTACATCGTAAGCTCCTAGGAGCAGGGCTCCCTCCCCTAATCTGAATAGATGAATCATATTGTAAGCCCTAGTGGGCAGGATTCATCTCATTAGATTGTAAGATCCTAGGAGCAGGGCTCCCTCCCCTATTCTGTATAGATGAATCAAATTGTAATCCCTAGTGGGCAGGATTCATCTCATTAGATTGTGAGCTCCTAAGAGCAGTGCTTCCTCCCCTGTTCTGTATAGATGAATCAAATTGTAATCCCTAGTAGGCAGGATTCATCTCATTAATTTGTAAGCTCCTAGGAGCAGGTCTCCCTCCCCTGTTCTGTATATATAAATCATATTGTAATCCCCCAGTGGCCAGGATTCATCTCATTAGATTGTGAGCTCCTAAGAGCAGTGCTGCCTCCCCTGTTCTGTATAGATGAATCAAATTGTAAGCCCTAGTGGGCAGGATTCATCTCATTAGATTGTAAGCTCCTAGGAGCAGGTCTCCCTCCACTGTTCTGTATAGATGAATCATATTGTAATCCCTAGTGGGCAGGATTCATCTCATTAGATTGTGAGCTCCTAGAAGCAGGGCTTCCTCCCTTTTTCTGTATAGATGAATCAAATTGTAATCCCTAGTGGGCAGGATTCATCTCATTAGATTGTAAGCTCCTAGGAGCAGGGCTTCCTCCCCTGTTCTGTATAGAGGAATTAAATTGTAAGCCCAAGTGGGCAGAATTAATCTCATTAGATTGTAAACTCCTAGGGGCAGAGCTCCCTCCCCTGTTCTGTATAGATGAATCATATTGTAATCCCTAGTGGGCAGGATTCATCTCTTTAGATTGTAAACTCCTAGGAGCAGGGCTTCCTCCCCTATTCTGTATAGATGAATCAAATTGTAAAACCCCATTGGGCAGTATTCATCTCATTAGATTGTAAGCTCCTAGGAGCAGGGCTCCATCCTCTGTTCTGTATAGATAAATCAAATTGTAAGCCCTAGTGGGCAGGATTCATTTCATTAGATTGTGAGCTCCTAGGAACAGGGCTTCCTCCCCTGTTCTGTATAGATGAATCAAATTGTAAGTCCTAGTGGGCATCATTCATCTCATTAGATTGTAAGCTCCTAGGAGCAGGGCTCCCTCCCCTGTTCTGTATAGATGAATCATATTGTAAGCCCTAGTGGGCAGGATTCATCTCATTAGATTGTGAGCTCCTAGGAGCAGGGCTCCCTCCCCTGTTCTGTATAGATGAATCAAATTGTAAGCCCTAGTGAGCAGGATTCATCTCATTAGATTGTAAGCTCCTAGGAGCAGGGCTCCCTCCCCTGTTCTGTATAGATGAATCATATTGTAAGCCCTAGTGGGCAGGATTCATCTCATTAGATTGTAAACTCCTAGGAGCAGGGCTTCCTCCCCTGTTCTGTATAGATGAATCAAATTGTAAGCCCTAGAGGGCAGGATTCATCTCATTAGATTGTGAGCTCCTAGGTGCAGGGCTCCCTCCACTGTTCTGTATATATAAATCATATTGTAATCCCCCAGTGGGCATGATTCATCTCATTAGATTTCTAAACTCCTAGGAGCAGCGCTTCCTCCCCTATTCTGTATAGTTGAATCAAATTGTAATCCCCCAGTGGGCAGTATTCATCTCATTAGATTGTAAGCTCCTAGGAGCAGGGCTCCCTCCCCTGTTCCGTGTAGATGAATCAAATTGTAAGCCCTAGTGGGCATGATTCATCTCATTAGATTGTAAGCTCCTAGGAGCAGGGCTCCCTCCCCTATTCTGTTTAGATGAATCAAATTGTAATCCCTCAGTGGGCAGGATTCTGTTACGGACTTACCTTATCCCCGCCGCTCCGTCCAGCCGCACTTCCGCATTCAGGACCATGTGACCGCACCCGGAGGCGGTCACATGACCACTACCTAGAGGCGGGGATTTTGAATCCCCTTCTGTATAAAAACCTCACTCTGACACTCGCTGAGTGTCAGAGCAACACTTACCTGTTCCTGGCTCCTGCTCTTCGTGGATTGCAGTGTCTTCCTGTTTCCTGTGTCTCCTGTGTGCTGATCTCTGCCTGTTTGACTTCCCTGGCTCTCTATTCCCTGTGTACCGACCCGGCTTGCTGACCATTCTCCTATTCTTGTGACCCGTGTACCGAACCTGGCTTGTTGACTCCGAGTTGCCTTCTGATTCTGCCTGACTCCATTCCTGTGTACCGAACCGGCTTGTTGACTCCGCTACCACCGCTTCACTCCGCTGTACTACATCTTGAGGCGAACCTGGGGACCGCGACCTGCGACTCCTGGCAGCGAAGCCCACCCCGCCTTGCGGCGGTTCTTGGTGAACACCAGGGAGATCGTTAGACTCCGCACCTCAGGTAAGCCAGCGCTAATCAAGATTAGTAATATAGTATCCAGAATCTGTTACAGTTTGCTCTGACCATGGATACCACAGCTAAAGATCTGTTGGAGCATTTAGTAGGAAGGATGGATAAACAAGAAGCTAACCAAGAGCAACTTTTAAAATTCCTCAATAGTCTATCCACTCGCTTGGATGTTGTCTAGAACACCCTAGTGGCTGGTGGATCACCTGGGCCGGCAGTGGCCCCTGTACCTCAGGCCGCAGCAGCAGCTTCTTCCTCGCAGCTACGGTTGCCTAACCCACCTAAGTTCGATGGAGACCCTAAAAATTGCAGAGGTTTTTTAAATCAATGCTCCATACAATTCGAGCTTCTACCTGGGAACTTCCCCTCCGGAAAAACGAAAGTGGCCTATGTGATTTCGTTATTGTCCGGTCAAGCCTTAGCATGGGCTTCCCCCTTGTGGGAGAGAGACGACCCCATTCTACATAACTTCAACCTCTTCTTGTCCACCTTCAAGAAGATATTTGATGAGCCAGGAAGGGTGTCCAATGCCGCTTCCGGCTTACTACGTCTCCGCCAGGGAAACCAGTCTGTGGGGCAGTATGCGGTCCTCTTCAGAACCATGGCCTCTGAACTTCGCTGGAACGATGAGGCTCTAGTAGCTACATTCTGGCAGGGCCTTTCAGACCGAATCAAAGACGAGTTGGTATCCCAGGAACTCCCTACGTCTTTGGACGACATTATCTCCCTCTGTGTCAAAGTTGATTTGCGTTTCAAGGAACGTAATTCTGAGAAGGAACAGTCGCGGCGTAGCATGATTCGCTTGGCCCCCAACTTCCAAACCCCTGTTCTTCCCCCTGAAGAGCCCATGCAACTTGGGAGGACCCGCTTATCAGCCGAAGAGAGGGAGAGGAGATTTCGGAACAAGCTGTGTTTATATTGTGGAGAGAGTGGCCATCTTCTGAGTTCTTGTCCCAAACGCTCGGGAAACGACAGGGCCTAACGAGTTCTGGAGCTGTGTCGTTGGGCCTCTTTTCTCAGTGTCAGTCAGTTCCCAATAGTAATGATTGCCTGTCTATTCCCATTTCCCTTCAGTTAGGACAAAAGACCTTCCCGCAGTCGGCTCTTCTAGATTCCGGAGCCGCAGGAAATTTCATTTCCGCCACAGTAGTTAAACAATTCGCTATTCCCACACAAGCCTTGGAACAACCCATCTCTCTGATGGCCATTGATGGGGGAAGAATCCCTGAGGGGTCCATCCTGGTACGCACTATTCCTCTTCTACTTCAGATAGGAGCACTTCATCGGGAGAAGATTTCTTTTCTAGTAATACAAAGATCTACCAACCCAGTCATCCTAGGACTTCCTTGGTTTCGTGCCCACTCTCCCACCTTGGACTGGAAATCTGGTCACATATTGTCCTGGGGACAGTCCTGCTTCTCTCGCTGCCTACAGAGAGTGGTTCCCCCGAATAGTCCCAGACGTACCCAAGAATTTCCTGTGACTCTCCTGCCTGAGCCATACCAAACCTTCTCTGATGTTTTCTGTCAACAAGAGGCCACTAGACTTCCCCCTCACAGAATCTGGGACTGTGGCATTGATCTGATACCTGGTAAACCCATTCCCAGGGGCCGTGTTTACCCCCTTTCCCTCCCGGAATCTAAGGCTATGGAGGAGTACATCCAAGAAAATCTAAACAGGGGCTTCATCCGCAAGTCTGCCTCCCCAGCTGGGGCTGGCTTCTTCTTCGTAAAAAAGAAAGATGGGGGCCTCCGCCCTTGCATTGATTACAGAGGCCTGAATGCCATTACCGTTAAAAATCGGTATCCACTGCCACTGATTTCTGAACTATTTGACCGGATCAAGGGTGCCACCATCTTTTCTAAACTTGACCTCAGAGGAGCGTATAACCTTATACGCATTAAGGAGGGGGATGAATGGAAGACGGCGTTTAACACCCGAGACGGCCACTTTGAATATCTGGTCATGCCTTTCGGGCTATGCAATGCCCCAGCCATATTTCAGAGCTTTATGAATGAACTGTTTCAAGACCTCTTGTACCAATCTGTAGTCATCTACTTGGACGACATTCTCATCTTTTCTCAAGATCTAGCATCTCATCGTACTCATGTATTGGAGGTCCTCTCTCGTATCCGAAGAAATCAGTTATTTTGCAAATTGGAGAAATGCACCTTCGAGCAGAGACAAATTCCCTTCCTGGGATATATTATTTCGGGCACCGGTCTACAGATGGATCCCACAAAATTGAAAGCCATACTTGACTGGCCCCAACCTTCAGGCCTTAAAGCCACTCAACGCTTCCTAGGATTCTCCAACTATTATCATCAATTTATCAAGGGGTACTCCTCTCTCGTGGCTCCCATCACAGCATTGACCCGCAAATCTGCTGATGCTGGTATTTGGTCCTCTGAGGCTACCCAAGCCTTTATATTATTAAAGTCTCTCTTTTCATCCGCACCCATTCTTCAACAGCCAGATTGTTCTCGTCCCTTTGTCCTGGAGGGAGATGCCTCTTCTGTTGGCACAGGAGCCGTACTATCACAGCGAGGTCCTTCTGGAAAACTTCATCCCTGCGGATTCTTTTCCCGTCGCTTTTTACCTGCTGAGAGGAATTATGGGATTGGCGACAAAGAGCTCCTGGCCATCAAATTGGCTCTCTCCGAATGGAGACATTTACTAGAAGGAGCGCAATTCCCTATCACCATATATACCGACCATAAGAATTTGCTTTACTTACGCACTGCCCGATGTCTAAATCCTCGTCAAGCAAGGTGGTCCTTATTCTTCTCACGCTTTGATTTCAACATCACTTTTCACTCAGGATCTAAGAACACGAAGGCAGACGCCTTATCTCGCTCTTTTGATCCAGCTGACATGGAATCCTCGGAAGATAAAAAATTCATTGTAAATCCATGTCAAGTATTGGCAGCTACACACCTGAAAAAGGGTTGTCCTCCAGGCAAAACATTCATCTTGCCACATCTACGCACCCGGCTCCTTCACTGGGCTCATCACTCACTCTTCTCTGGGCATGCCGGCATTCGCAAGACCTGGGACTTATTGTCCCGAAGCTACTGGTGGCCTTCCTTGCTGGAGGATGTGAAGAGATTTGTTGCTGCTTGTTCCAAATGTGCTCAACACAAGACCTCTAGGAAGAAGCCTTATGGATGCTTGCTCCCATTACCCATTCCTGATTACCCTTGGTCACAGATCTCCATGGATTTTATCACGGACCTTCCCCCTTCCAAATCCTGTACTGTAGTGCTTGTGGTCACGGATCGCTTCTCTAAAACAGCCCACTTTATTGCTCTCAAAGGCCTTCCTTCTTCCTCCTCCTTAGCCGATATTTTTATTAAAGAAATATTTCGCCTCCATGGCTGTCCTCAACATATTGTCTCCGATAGGGGATCACAATTCATATCAAAATTTTGGCGGTCTTTTTGCAATAAATCCGGGATCAAGCTTGACTTCTCTTCCGCATATCATCCCCAGTCCAATGGGGCTACTGAGAGAACCAACCAAGAATTAGAGAAGTTTCTCAGAATATTTATCTCTAGTAACCAAGACAACTGGGTGGACCTTCTCCCTTGGGCCGAGTTCGCCCATAACAACCATTTTCATGAGGCCATCTCTAACTCCCCCTTTTTTGTTCTGTATGGCTGCCATCCTAGACTACCCACCTTCTCTCAAGTCTCATCTTCTGAAGTTCCAGCAGTGGACTCTCTGGTTCGTAACTTCTCTGATATTTGGGAACAAACCAAGACAAACTTAAAACAAGCAACTACTCGTTCCAAAAAATTCTACGATAAAAGGAGAAGAATGACTCCAAGTTTTGCAGTTGGTGACAGGGTATGGCTATCCACCCAGAACATTCGTTTAAAGGTTCCCAGTAAAAAATTTGCTCCCAAGTTTATTGGCCCATTTGCTATATCTGAGATTATTAATTCCGTAGCCTTTAGATTGAGTCTGCCTCCCTCCTTACGCATACCCAATGTCTTCCATGTCTCCTTGTTAAAACCGATGGTAACCAACAGATTCTCCACCTCATCCAGAACTCCTCCTCCTGCTGTGGATCGGGATCAAGTGGAATACGAGATTAAAACTATCCTAGATTCTCGTAAAGTTCAAGGTGCCATACAGTTCTTGGTGGATTGGAAGGGTTACGGCCCTGAGGAGCGCTCATGGGTAAGAGCCATTGACCTACATGCTCCCCGTCTACTTAAATCCTTCCATAAAAAATTTCATTTGAAACCCTATTAGGTGTTCGGAGTCCACCTTTATGGCAGGGGGTACTGTTACGGACTTACCTTATCCCCGCCGCTCCGTCCAGCCGCACTTCCGCATTCAGGACCATGTGACCGCACCCGGAGGCGGTCACATGACCACTACCTAGAGGCGGGGATTTTGAATCCCCTTCTGTATAAAAACCTCACTCTGACACTCGCTGAGTGTCAGAGCAACACTTACCTGTTCCTGGCTCCTGCTCTTCGTGGATTGCAGTGTCTTCCTGTTTCCTGTGTCTCCTGTGTGCTGATCTCTGCCTGTTTGACTTCCCTGGCTCTCTATTCCCTATGTACCGACCCGGTTTGCTGACCATTCTCCTATTCTTGTGACCCGTGTACCGAACCTGGCTTGTTGACTCCGAGTTGCCTTCTGATTCTGCCTGACTCCATTCCTGTGTACCGAACCGGCTTGTTGACTCCGCTACCACCGCTTCACTCCGCTGTACTACATCTTGAGGCGAACCTGGGGACCGCGACCTGCGACTCCTGGCAGCGAAGCCCACCCCGCCTTGCGGCGGTTCTTGGTGAACACCAGGGAGATCGTTAGACTCCGCACCTCAGGTAAGCCAGCGCTAATCAAGATTAGTAATATAGTATCCAGAATCTGTTACAGATTCATCTCATTAGATTGTAAGCTCCTAGGAGCAGGGCTTCCTCCCCTTTTCTGTTTAGATGAATCAAATTCTAAGCTCTAGTGGGCAGGATTCATCTCATTAGATTGTAAGCTCCTAGGAGCAGGGCTCCCTCCCCTATTCTGAATAGATGAATCATATTGTAATCCCTAGTGGGCAGGATTCATCTCATTAGATTGTAAGCTCCTAGGAGCAGGGCTTCCTCCCCTGTTCTGTATAGAGGAATTAAATTGTAAGCCCAAGTGGGCAGAATTAATCTCATTAGATTGTAAACTCCTAGGGGCAGAGCTCCCTCCCCTGTTCTGTATAGATGAATCATATTGTAATCCCTAGTGGGCAGGATTCATCTCTTTAGATTGTAAACTCCTAGGAGCAGGGCTTCCTCCCCTATTCTGTATAGATGAATCAAATTGTAAAACCCCATTGGGCAGTATTCATCTCATTAGATTGTAAGCTCCTAGGAGCAGGGCTCCATCCTCTGTTCTGTATAGATAAATCAAATTGTAAGCCCTAGTGGGCAGGATTCATTTCATTAGATTGTGAGCTCCTAGGAACAGGGCTTCCTCCCCTGTTCTGTATAGATGAATCAAATTGTAAGTCCTAGTGGGCATCATTCATCTCATTAGATTGTAAGCTCCTAGGAGCAGGGCTCCCTCCCCTGTTCTGTATAGATGAATCATATTGTAAGCCCTAGTGGGCAGGATTCATCTCATTAGATTGTGAGCTCCTAGGAGCAGGGCTCCCTCCCCTGTTCTGTATAGATGAATCAAATTGTAAGCCCTAGTGAGCAGGATTCATCTCATTAGATTGTAAGCTCCTAGGAGCAGGGCTCCCTCCCCTGTTCTGTATAGATGAATCATATTGTAAGCCCTAGTGGGCAGGATTCATCTCATTAGATTGTAAACTCCTAGGAGCAGGGCTTCCTCCCCTGTTCTGTATAGATGAATCAAATTGTAAGCCCTAGAGGGCAGGATTCATCTCATTAGATTGTGAGCTCCTAGGTGCAGGGCTCCCTCCACTGTTCTGTATATATAAATCATATTGTAATCCCCCAGTGGGCATGATTCATCTCATTAGATTTCTAAACTCCTAGGAGCAGCGCTTCCTCCCCTATTCTGTATAGTTGAATCAAATTGTAATCCCCCAGTGGGCAGTATTCATCTCATTAGATTGTAAGCTCCTAGGAGCAGGGCTCCCTCCCCTGTTCCGTGTAGATGAATCAAATTGTAAGCCCTAGTGGGCATGATTCATCTCATTAGATTGTAAGCTCCTAGGAGCAGGGCTCCCTCCCCTATTCTGTTTAGATGAATCAAATTGTAATCCCTCAGTGGGCAGGATTCATCTCATTAGATTGTAAGCTCCTAGGAGCAGGGCTTCCTCCCCTTTTCTGTTTAGATGAATCAAATTCTAAGCTCTAGTGGGCAGGATTCATCTCATTAGATTGTAAGCTCCTAGGAGCAGGGCTCCCTCCCCTATTCTGAATAGATGAATCATATTGTAAGCCCTAGTGGGCAGGATTCATCTCATTAGATTGTGAGCTCCTAGGAGCAGGGCTTCCTTCCCTGTTCTGTATAGATGAATCAAATTGTATGCCCTCGTGGCCAGGATTCATCTCATTAGATTGTGAGCTCCTAAGAGCAGTGCTTCCTCCCCTGTTCTGTATAGATGAATCAAATTGTAATCCCTAGTAGGCAGGATTCATCTCATTAATTTGTAAGCTCCTAGGAGCAGGTCTCCCTCCCCTGTTCTGTATATATAAATCATATTGTAATCCCCCAGTGGCCAGGATTCATCTCATTAGATTGTGAGCTCCTAAGAGCAGTGCTTCCTCCCCTGTTCTGTATAGATGAATCAAATTGTATGCCCTCGTGGGCAGGATTCATCTCATTAGATTGTGAGCTCCTAAGAGCAGTGCTTCCTCCCCTGTTCTGTATAGATGAATCAAATTGTAAGCCCTAGTGGGCAGGATTCATCTCATTAGATTGTAAGCTCCTAGGAGCAGGTCTCCCTCCACTGTTCTGTATAGATGAATCATATTGTAAGCCCTAGTGGGCAGGATTCATCTCATTAGATTGTAAACTCCTAGGAGCAGGGCTTCCTCCCCTGTTCTGTATAGATGAATCAAATTGTAAGCCCTAGAGGGCAGGATTCATCTCATTAGATTGTGAGCTCCTAGGTGCAGGGCTCCCTCCACTGTTCTGTATATATAAATCATATTGTAATCCCCCAGTGGGCATGATTCATCTCATTAGATTTCTAAACTCCTAGGAGCAGCGCTTCCTCCCCTATTCTGTATAGTTGAATCAAATTGTAATCCCCCAGTGGGCAGTATTCATCTCATTAGATTGTAAGCTCCTAGGAGCAGGGCTCCCTCCCCTGTTCCGTGTAGATGAATCAAATTGTAAGCCCTAGTGGGCATGATTCATCTCATTAGATTGTAAGCTCCTAGGAGCAGGGCTCCCTCCCCTATTCTGTTTAGATGAATCAAATTGTAATCCCTCAGTGGGCAGGATTCATATCATTAGATTGTAAGCTCCTAGGAGCAGGGCTTCCTCCCCTTTTCTGTTTAGATGAATCAAATTCTAAGCTCTAGTGGGCAGGATTCATCTCATTAGATTGTAAGCTCCTAGGAGCAGGGCTCCCTCCCCTATTCTGAATAGATGAATCATATTGTAAGCCCTAGTGGGCAGGATTCATCTCATTAGATTGTGAGCTCCTAGGAGCAGGGCTTCCTTCCCTGTTCTGTATAGATGAATCAAATTGTATGCCCTCGTGGCCAGGATTCATCTCATTAGATTGTGAGCTCCTAAGAGCAGTGCTTCCTCCCCTGTTCTGTATAGATGAATCAAATTGTAATCCCTAGTAGGCAGGATTCATCTCATTAATTTGTAAGCTCCTAGGAGCAGGTCTCCCTCCCCTGTTCTGTATATATAAATCATATTGTAATCCCCCAGTGGCCAGGATTCATCTCATTAGATTGTGAGCTCCTAAGAGCAGTGCTTCCTCCCCTGTTCTGTATAGATGAATCAAATTGTATGCCCTCGTGGGCAGGATTCATCTCATTAGATTGTGAGCTCCTAAGAGCAGTGCTTCCTCCCCTGTTCTGTATAGATGAATCAAATTGTAAGCCCTAGTGGGCAGGATTCATCTCATTAGATTGTAAGCTCCTAGGAGCAGGTCTCCCTCCACTGTTCTGTATAGATGAATCATATTGTAATCCCTAGTGGGCGGGATTCATCTCATTAGATTGTGAGCTCCTAGAAGCAGGGCTTCCTCCCTTTTTCTGTATAGATGAATCAAATTGTAATCCCTAGTGGGCAGGATTCATCTCATTAGATTGTGAGCTCCTAGGAGCAGGGCTTCCTTCCCTGTTCTGTATAGATGAATCAAATTGTATGCCCTCGTGGGCAGGATTCATCTCATTAGATTGTGAGCTCCTAAGAGCAGTGCTTCCTCCCCTGTTCTGTATAGATGAATCAAATTGTAAGCCCTAGTGGGCAGGATTCATCTCATTAGATTGTAAGCTCCTAGGAGCAGGTCTCCCTCCACTGTTCTGTATAGATGAATCATATTGTAATCCCTAGTGGGCGGGATTCATCTCATTAGATTGTGAGCTCCTAGAAGCAGGGCTTCCTCCCTTTTTCTGTATAGATGAATCAAATTGTAATCCCTAGTGGGCAGGATTCATCTCATTAGATTGTAAGCTCCTAGGAGCAGGGCTTCCTCCCCTGTTCTGTATAGAGGAATTAAATTGTAAGCCCAAGTGGGCAGAATTAATCTCATTAGATTATAAACTCCAAGGGGCAGAGCTCCCTCCCCTGTTCTGTATAGATGAATCATATTGTAATCCCTAGTGGGCAGGATTCATCTCTTTAGATTGTAAACTCCTAGGAGCAGGGCTTCCTCCCCTATTCTGTATAGATGAATCAAATTGTAAAACCCCATTGGGCAGTATTCATCTCATTAGATTGTAAGCTCCTAGGAGCAGGGCTCCATCCTCTGTTCTGTATAGATAAATCAAATTGTAAGCCCTAGTGGGCAGGATTCATTTCATTAGATTGTGAGCTCCTAGGAACAGGGCTTCCTCCCCTGTTCTGTATAGATGAATCAAATTGTAAGTCCTAGTGGGCATCATTCATCTCATTAGATTGTAAGCTCCTAGGAGCAGGGCTCCCTCCCCTGTTCTGTATAGATGAATCATATTGTAAGCCCTAGTGGGCAGGATTCATCTCATTAGATTGTGAGCTCCTAGGAGCAGGGCTCCCTCCCCTGTTCTGTATAGATGAATCAAATTGTAAGCCCTAGTGAGCAGGATTCATCTCATTAGATTGTAAGCTCCTAGGAGCAGGGCTCCCTCCCCTGTTCTGTATAGATGAATCATATTGTAAGCCCTAGTGGGCAGGATTCATCTCATTAGATTGTAAACTCCTAGGAGCAGGGCTTCCTCCCCTGTTCTGTATAGATGAATCAAATTGTAAGCCCTAGAGGGCAGGATTCATCTCATTAGATTGTGAGCTCCTAGGTGCAGGGCTCCCTCCACTGTTCTGTATATATAAATCATATTGTAATCCCCCAGTGGGCATGATTCATCTCATTAGATTTCTAAACTCCTAGGAGCAGCGCTTCCTCCCCTATTCTGTATAGTTGAATCAAATTGTAAGCCCCCAGTGGGCAGTATTCATCTCATTAGATTGTAAGCTCCTAGGAGCAGGGCTCCCTCCCCTGTTCCGTGTAGATGAATCAAATTGTAAGCCCTAGTGGGCAGGATTCATCTCATTAGATTGTAAGCTCCTAGGAGCAGGGCTCCCTCCCCTATTCTGTTTAGATGAATCAAATTCTAAGCCCTAGTGGGCAGGATTCATCTCATTAGATTGTAAGCTCCTAGGAGCAGGGCTCCCTCCCCTATTCTGAATAGATGAATCATATTGTAAGCCCTAGTGGGCAGGATTCATCTCATTAGATTGTAAACTCCTAGGAGCAGGGCTTCCTCCCCTATTCTGTATAGATGAATCAAATTGTAATCCCCCATTGGGCAGTATTCATCTCATGAGATTGTAAGCTCCTAGGAGCAGGGCTCCCTCCCCTGTTCTGTATAGATAAATCAAATTGTAAGCCCTAGTGGGCAGGATTCATTTCATTAGATTGTAAGCTCCTAGGAGCAGGGCTCCCTCCCCTGTTCTGTATAGATGAATCAAATTGTAATCCCTAGTGGGCAGGATTCATCTCATTAGATTGTGAGCTCCTAGGAGTAGGTCTTCCTCCCCTATTCTGTATAGATGAATCAAATTGTAAGCCCTAGTGGGCGGGATTTATCTCATTAGATTGTGAGCTCCTAGGAGCAGGGCTTCGTCCCCTATTCTGCATAGATGAATAAAATTCTAATCCCTAGTGCGTAGGAATTAATCTCATTAGATTGTGAGCTCCTATGAGCAGGGCTTCCTCCCTTTTTCTGTTTAGATAAATCAAATTGTAATCTCTCAGTGGGCAGGATTCATCTCATTAGATTGTAAGCTCCTAGGAGCAGGGCTTCCTCCCCTATTCTGTTTAGATGAATCAAATTGTAAGCCCTAGTGGGCAGGATTGATCTCATTAGATTGTAAGCTCCTAGGAGCAGGGCTCCCTCCCCTATTCTGAATAGATGAATCATATTGTAAGCCCTAGTCCGCTGGATTCATCTCATTAGATTGTAAGCTCCTAGGAGCAGGGCTTCCTCCCCTGTTCTGTATAGATGTATCAAATTGTTAGCCCTAGAGGGCAGGATTCATCTCATTAGATTGTGAGCTCCTAGGTGCAGGCCTCCCTCCACTGTTCTGTATAGATGAATCATATTGTAATCCCCCAGTGGGCATGATTCATCTCATTAGATTGTAAACTCCTAGGAGCAGGGCTCCCTCCCCTGTTCTGTATAGATGAATCAAATTGTAAGCCCTAGTGGGTAGGATTCATCTCATTAGATTGTAAGCTCCTAGGAGCAGGGCTCCCTCCCCTATTCTGTTTAGATGAATCAAATTGTAGTCCCTCAGTGGGCAGGATTCATCTCATTAGATTGTAAACTCCTAGGAGCAGGGCTTCCTCCCCTATTCTGTTTAGATTAATCAAATTCTAATCCCTTGTGGGCAGGATTCATCTCATTACATCGTAAGCTCCTAGGAGCAGGGCTCCCTCCCCTAATCTCAATAGATGAATCATATTGTAAGCCCTAGTGGGCAGGATTCATCTCATTAGATTGTAAGCTCCTAGGAGCAGGGCTCCCTCCCCTATTCTGTTTAGATGAATCAAATTGTAATCCCTCAGTGGGCAGGATTCATCTCGATAGATTGTAAACTCCTAGAAGCAGGGCTTCCTCCCCTATTCTGTATAGATGAATCAAATTGTAAGCCCTAGTGGGCAGGATTCATCTCATTTGATTGTAAGCTCCTAGGAGCAGGGCTCCCTCCCCTATTCTACTTAGATTAATCAAATTGTAATCCCTCAGTGGGCAGGATTCATCTCATTAGATTGTGAGCTCCTAGAAGCAGGGCTTCCTCCCCTGTTCTGTATAGATGAATCAAATTGTAAGTCCTAGTGGGCATCATTTATCTCATTAGATTGTAAGCTCCTAGGAGCAGGGCTCCCTCCCCTGTTCTGTATAGATGAATCATATTGTAAGCTCTAGTGGGCAGGATTCATCTCATTAGATTGTGAGCTCCTAGGAGCAGGGCTTCCTTCCCTGTTATGTATAGATGAATCAAATTGTATGCCCTCGTGGGCAGGTTTCATCTCATTAGATTGTGAGCTCCTAAGAGCAGTGCTTCCTCCCCTGTTCTGTATAGATGAATCAAATTGTAATCCATAGTAGGCAGGATTCATCTCATTAATTTGTAAGCTCCTAGGAGCAGGTCTCCCTCCCCTGTTCTGTATATATAAATTATATTGTAATCCCCCAGTGGCCAGGATTCATCTCATTAGATTGTGAGCTCCTAAGAGCAGTGCTTCCTCCCCTGTTCTGTATAGATGAATCATATTGTAAGCTCTAGTGGGCAGGATTCATCTCATTAGATTGTGAGCTCCTAGGAGCAGGGCTTCCTTCCCTGTTCTGTATAGATGAATCAAATTGTATGCCCTCGTGGGCAGGATTCATCTCATTAGATTGTGAGCTCCTAAGAGCAGTGCTTCCTCCCCTGTTCTGTATAGATGAATTAAATTGTAAACCCTAGTGGGCAGGATTCATCTCATTAGATTGTAAGCTCCTAGGAGCACTTCTCCCTCCACTGTTCTGTATAGATGAATCATATTGTAATCCCTAGTGGGCAGGATTCATCTCATTAGATTGTGAGCTCCTAGAAGCAGGGCTTCCTCCCTTATTCTGTATAGATGAATCAAATTGTAAGCCCTAGTGGGCAGGATTCATCTCATTAGATTGTAAGCTCCTAGGAGCAGGGCTTCCTCCCCTGTTCTGTATAGATGATTTAAATTGTAAGCCCTCGTGGGCAGGATTCATCTCATTAGATTGTAAGCTCCTAGGAGCAGGGCTTCCTCCCCTGTTCTGTATAGATGATTTAAATTGTAAGCCCTCGTGGGCAGGATTCATCTCATTAGATTGTAAGCTCCTAGGAGCAGGGCTCCCTCCCCTATTCTGTTTAGATGAATCAAATTGTAATCCCTCAGTGGGCAGGATTCATCTCGATAGATTGTAAGCTCCTAGAAGCAGGGCTTCCTCCCCTATTCTGTATAGATGAATCAAATTGTAAGCCCTCGTTGGCAGGATTCATCTCATTAGATTGTAATCTCCTAGGAGCAGGGCTCCCTCCCCTATTCTGAATAGATGAATCATATTGTAAGCCCTAGTGGGCAGGATTCATCTCATTAGATTGTGAGCTCCTAGGAGTAGGTCTTCCTCCCCTATTCTGTATAGATGAATCAAATTGTAAGCCCTAGTGGGCAGGATTCATCTCATTTGATTGTAAGCTCCTAGGAGCAGGGCTCCCTCCCCTATTCTACTTAGATTAATCAAATTGTAATCCCTCAGTGGGCAGGATTCATCTCATTAGATTGTGAGCTAATAGAAGCAGGGCTTCCTCCCCTGTTCTGTATAGATGAATCAAATTGTAAGTCCTAGTGGGCATTATTTATCTCATTAGATTGTAAGCTCCTAGGAGCAGGGCTCCCTCCCCTGTTCTGTATAGATGAATCATATTGTATGCTCTAGTGGGAAGGATTCATCTCATTAGATTGTGAGCTCCTAGGAGCAGGGCTTCCTTCCCTGTTCTGTATAGATGAATCAAATTGTATACCCTCGTGGGCAGGTTTCATCTCATTAGATTGTGAGCTCCTAAGAGCAGTGCTTCCTCCCCTGTTCTGTATAGATGAATCAAATTGTAATCCCTAGTAGGCAGGATTCATCTCATTAATTTGTAAGCTCCTAGGAGCAGGTCTCCCTCCCCTGTTCTGTATATATAAATCATATTGTAATCCCCCAGTGGCCAGGATTCATCTCATTAGATTGTGAGCTCCTAAGAGCAGTGCTTCCTCCCCTGTTCTGTATAGATGAATCAAATTGTAAGCCCTAGTGGGTAGGATTCATCTCATTAGATTGTAAGCTCCTAGGAGCAGGTCTCCCTCCACTGTTCTGTATAGATGAATCATAATGTAATCCCTAGTGGGCAGGATTTATCTCATTAGATTGTGAGCTCCTAGAAGCAGGGCTTCCTCCCTTATTCTGTATAGATGAATCAAATTGTAATCCCTAGTGGGCAGGATTCATCTCATTAGATTGTAAGCTCCTAGGAGCAGGGCTTCCTCCCCTGTTCTGTATAGAGGAATTAAATTGTAAGCCCAAGTGGGCAGAATTAATCTCATTAGATTGTAAACTCCTAGGGGCAGAGCTCCCTCCCCTGTTCTGTATAGATGAATCATATTGTAATCCCTAGTGGGCAGGATTCATCCCTTTAGATTGTAAACTCCTAGGAGCAGGGCTCCATCCTCTGTTCTGTATAGATAAATCAAATTGTAAGCCCTAGTGGGCAGGATTCATTTCATTAGATTGTGAGCTCCTAGGAACAGGGCTTCCTCCCCTGTTCTGTATAGATGAATCAAATTGTAAGTCCTAGTGGGCATCATTCATCTCATTAGATTGTAAGCTCCTAGGAGCAGGGCTCCCTCCCCTGTTCTGTATAGATGAATCATATTATAAGCCCTAGTGGGCAGGATTCATCTCATTAGATTGTGAGCTCCTAGGAGCAGGGCTCCCTCCCCTGTTCTGTATAGATGAATCAAATTGTAAGCCCTAGTGAGCAGGATTCATCTCATTAGATTGTAAGCTCCTAGGAGCAGGGCTCCCTCCCCTGTTCTGTATAGATGAATCATATTGTAAGCCCTAGTGGGCAGGATTCATCTCATTAGATTGTAAACTCCTAGGAGCAGGGCTTCCTCCCCTGTTCTGTATAGATGAATCAAATTGTAAGCCCTAGAGGGCAGGATTCATCTCATTAGATTGTGAGCTCCTAGGTGCAGGGCTCCCTCCACTGTTCTGTATATATAAATCATATTGTAATCCCCCAGGGGGCATGATTCATCTCATTAGATTTCTAAACTCCTAGGAGCAGGGCTTCCTCCACTATTCTGTATAGTTGAATCAAATTGTAATCCCCCAGAGGGCAGAATTCATCTCATTAGATTGTAAGCTCCTAGGAGCAGGGCTCCCTCCCCTATTCTGTTTAGATGAATCAAATTGTAATCCCTCAGTGGGCAGGATTCATCTCATTAGATTGTAAGCTCCTTGGAGCAGGGCTTCCTCCCCTTTTCTGTTTAGATGAATCAAATTCTAAGCCCTAGTGGGCAGGATTCATCTCATTAGATTGTAAGCTCCTAGGAGCAGGGCTCCCTCCCCTATTCTGAATAGATGAATCATATTGTAAGCCCTAGTGGGCAGGATTCATCTCATTAGATTGTAAGCTCCTAGGAGCAGGGCTCCCTCCCCTATTCTGTATAGATGAATCAAATTGTAATCCCTAGTGGGCAGGATTCATCTCATTAGATTGTGAGCTCCTAGGAGCAGGGCTTCCTCCCCTATTCTGTATAGATGAATCAAATTGTAATCCCTAGTGGGCAGGATTCATCTCATTAAATTGTAAGCTCCTAGGAGCAGGGCTCCCTCCCCTGTTCTGTATATATGAATCATATTGTAATCCCTAGTGGGCAGGATTCAACTCATTAGATTGTAAACTCCTAGGAGCAGGGCTTCCTCCCCTATTCTGTATAGATGAATCAAATTGTAATCCCCCATTGGGCAGTATTCATCTCATGAGATTGTAAGCTCCTAGGAGCAGGGCTCCCTCCCCTGTTCTGTATAGATAAATCAAATTGTAAGCCCTAGTGGGCAGGATTCATTTCATTAGATTGTAAGCTCCTAGGAGCAGGGCTCCCTCCCCTGTTCTGTATAGATGAATCAAATTGTAATCCCTAGTGGGCAGGATTCATCTCATTCGATTGTGAGCTCCTAGGAGTAGGTCTTCCTCCCCTATTCTGTATAGATTAATCAAATTGTAAGCCCTAGTGGGCAGGATTTATCTCATTAGATTGTGAGCTCCTAGGAGCAGGGCTTCGTCCCCTATTCTGTATAGATGAATAAAATTCTAATCCCTAGTGGGTAGGAATTAATCTCATTAGATTGTGAGCTCCTATGAGCAGGGCTTCCTCCCTTTTTCTGTTTAGATAAATCAAATTGTAATCCCTCAGTGGGCAGGATTCATTTCATTAGATTGTAAGCTCCTAGGAGCAGGGCTTCCTCCCCTATTCTGATTAGATGAATCAAATTGTAAGCCCTAGTCCGCTGGATTCATCTCATTAGATTGTAAGCTCCTAGGAGCAGGGCTTCCTCCCCTGTTCTGTATAGATGTATCAAATTGTAAGCCCTAGAGGGCAGGATTCATCTCATTAGATTGTGAGCTCCTAGGAGCAGGCCTCCCTCCACTGTTCTGTATAGATGAATCATATTGTAATCCCCCAGTGTGCATGATTCATCTCATTAGATTGTAAACTCCTTGGAGCAGGGCTCCCTCCCCTGTTCTGTATAGATGAATCAAATTGTAAGCCCTAGTGGGCAGGATTCATCTCATTAGATTGTAAGCTCCTAGGAGCAGGGCTCCCTCCCCTATTCTGTTTAGATGAATCAAATTGTAGTCCCTCAGTGGGCAGCATTCATCTCATTAGATTGTAAACTCCTAGGAGCAGGGCTTCCTCCCCTATTCTGTTTAGATTAATCAAATTCTAATCCCTTGTGGGCAGGATTCATCTCATTAGATTGTAAACTCCTAGGAGCAGGGCTCCCTCCCCTAATCTGAATAGATGAATCATATTGTAAGCCCTAGTGGGCACGATTCATCTCATTAGATTGTAAGCTCCTAGGAGCAGGGCTCCCTCCCCTATTCTGTTTAGATTAATCAAATTGTAATCCCTCAGTGGGCAGGATTCATCTCATTAGATTGTAAGCTCCTAGGAGCAGGGTTCCCTCCCCTGTTCTGTAAAGATGAATCAAATTGTAAGCCCTAGTGGGCAATATTCATCTCATTAGATTGTAAGCTCCTAGGAGCAGGGCTCCCTCCCCTATTCTGTATAGATGAATCAAATTGTAATCCCTAGTGGGCAGGATTCATCTCATTAGATTGTGAGCTCCTAGGAGTAGGTCTTCCTCCCCTATTTTGTATAGATGATTTAAATTGTAAGCCCTCGTGGGCAGGATTCATCTCATTAGATTGTAAGCTCCTAGGAGCAGGGCTCCCTCCCCTATTCTGTTTAGATGAATCAAATTGTAATCCCTCAGTGGGCAGGATTCATCTCGATAGATTGTAAGCTCCTAGAAGCAGGGCTTCCTCCCCTATTCTGTATAGATAAATCAAATTGTAAGCCCTAGTGGGCAGGAATCATCTTATTAGATTGTGAGCTCCTAGGAGCAGGGCTCCCTCCCCTATTCTGTATAGATGTATCAAATTGTAAGCCCTAGAGGGCAGGATTCATCTCATTAGATTGTGAGCTCCTAGGAGCAGGCCTCCCTCCACTGTTCTGTATAGATGAATCATATTGTAATCCCCCAGTGGGCATGATTCATCTCATTAGATTGTAAACTCCTAGGGCAGGGCTCCCTCCCCTGTTCTGTATAGATGAATCAAGTTGTAAGCCCTAGTGGGCAGGATTCATCTCATTAGATTGTAAGCTCCTAGGAGCAGGGCTCCCTCCCCTATTCTGTTTAGATGAATCAAATTGTAGTCCCTCGTTGGGCAGGATTCATCTCATTAGATTGTAAACTCCTAGGAGCAGGGCTTCCTCCCCTATTCTGTTTAGATTAATCAAATTCTAATCCCTTGTGGGCAGGATTCATCTCATTAGATTGTAAGCTCCTAGGAGCAGGGCTCCCTCCCCTAATCTGAATAGATGAATCATATTGTAAGCCCTAGTGGGCAGGATTCATCTCATTAGATTGTAAGCTCCTAGGAGCAGGGCTCCCTCCCCTATTCTGTTTAGATGAATCAAATTGTAATCCCTCAGTGGGCAGGATTCATCTCGATAGATTGTAAGCTCCTAGAAGCAGGGCTTCCTCCCCTATTCTGTATAGATGAATCAAATTGTAAGCCCTAGTGGGCAGGATTCATCTCATTAGATTGTAAGCTCTTAGGAGCAGGGCTCCCTCCCCTGTTCTGTATAGATGAATCAAATTGTAATCCATATTGGGCAGGATTCATCTCATTAGATTGTGAGCTCCTAGGAGTAGGTCTTCCTCCCCTATTTTGTATTGATGATTTAAATTGTAAGCCCTCGTGGGCAGGATTCATCTCATTAGATTGTAAGCTCCTAGGAGCAGGGCTCCCTCCCCTATTCTGTTTAGATGAATCAAATTGTAATCCCTCAGTGGGCAGGATTCATCTCGATAGATTGTAAGCTCCTAGAAGCAGGGCTTCCTCCCCTATTCTGTATAGATAAATCAAATTGTAAGCCCTAGAGGGCAGGAATCATCTTATTAGATTGTGAGCTCTTAGGAGCAGGGCTCCCTCCCCTATTCTGTGTAGATGAATCAAATTGTAATCCCTAGTGGGCAGGATTCATCTCATTAGATTGTGAGCTCCTAGGAGCAGGGCTTCCTCCCCTATTCTGAATAGATGAATCATATTGTAAGCCCTAGTGGGCAGGATTCATCTCATTAGATTGTAAGCTCCTAGGAGCAGGGCTCCCTCCCCTATTCTGTGTAGATGAATCAAATTGTAATCCCTAGTGGGCAGGATTCATCTCATTAGATTGTGAGCTCCTAGGAGCAGGGCTTCCTCCCCTATTCTGAATAGATGAATCATATTGTAAGCCCTAGTGGGCAGGATTCATCTCATTAGATTGTAAGCTCCTAGGAGCAGGGCTCCCTCCCCTATTCTGTATAGATGAATCAAATTGTAATCCCTAGTGGGCAGTATTCATCTCATTAGATTGTGAGCTCCTAGGAGTAGGTCTTCCTCCCATATTCTGTATAGATGAATCAAATTGTAAGCCCTAGTGAGCAGGATTCATCTCATTAGATTGTAAGCTCCTAGGAGCAGGGCTCCCTCCCCTGTTCTGTTTAGATGAATCAAATTGTAATCCCTCAGTGGGCAGGATTCATCTCATTAGATTGTAAGCTCCTAGGAGCAGGGCTTCCTCCCCTTTTCTGTTTAGATTAATCAAATTCTAAGACCTAGTGGGCAGGATTCATCTCATTAGATTGTAAGCTCCTACGAGCAGGGCTCCCTCCCCTATTCTGAATAGATGAATCATATTGTAAGCCCTAGTGGGCAGGATTCATCTCATTAGATTGTAAGCTCCTAGGAGCAGGGCTCCCTCCCCTATTCTGTATAGATGAATTAAATTGTAATCCCTAGTGGGCAGGATTCATCTCATTAGATTGTGAGCTCCTAGGAGCAGGGCTTCCTCCCCTATTCTGTATAGATGAATCAAATTGTAATCCCTAGTGGGCAGGATTCATCTCATTAGATTGTAAACTCCTAGGAGCAGGGCTCCCTCCCCTGTTCTGTATATATGAATCATATTGTAATCGCTAGTGGGCAGGATTCATCTCATTAGATTGTAAACTCCTAGGAGCAGGGCTTCCTCCCCTGTTCTGTTTAGATGAATCAAATTGTAAGCCCTAGTGGGCAGTATTCATCTCATTAGATTGTAAACTCCTAGG
Organism: Mixophyes fleayi; assembly: GCF_038048845.1. Taxonomy (NCBI): domain Eukaryota; kingdom Metazoa; phylum Chordata; class Amphibia; order Anura; family Limnodynastidae; genus Mixophyes; species Mixophyes fleayi. The sequence continues at coordinate 18,711,388 of NC_134403.1, forward strand.
AGCAGGGCTCCCTCCCCTGTTCTGTATATATGAATCATATTGTAATCCCTAGTGGGCAGGATTCATCTCATTAGATTGTAAACTCCTAGGAGCAGGGCTTCCTCCCCTATTCTGTATAGATGAATCAAATTGTAATCCCCCATTGTGCAGTATTCATCTCATTAGATTGTAAGCTCCTAGGAGCAGGGCTCCCTCCCCTGTTCTGTATAGATAAATCAAATTGTAAGCCCTAGTGGGCAGGATTCATTTCATTAGATTGTAAGCTCCTAGGAGCAGGGCTCCCACCCCTGTTCTGTATAGATGAATCAAATTGTAATCCCTAGTGGGCAGGATTCATCTCATTAGATTGTGAGCTCCTAGGAGTAGGTCTTCCTCCTCTATTCTGTATAGATAAATCAAATTGTAAGCCCTAGTGGGTAAGAATTAATCTCATTAGATTGTGAGCTCCTAGGAGCAGGGCTCCCTCCCCTGTTCTGTATAGATGAATCATATTGTAATCCCCTAGAGGGCAGGATTCATCTCATTAGATTGTAAGCTCCTAGGAGCAGGGCTCCCTCCCCTATTCTGTATAGATGATTTAAATTGTAAGCCCTCGTGGGCAGGATTCATCTCATTAGATTGTAAGCTCCTAGGAGCAGGGCTTCCTCCCCTATTCTGTATAGATGAATCAAATTGTAAGCCCTAGTGGGCAGGATTCATCTCATTAGATTGTGAGCTCCTAGGAGTAGGTCTTCCTCCCCTATTCTGTATAGATGAATCAAATTGTAAGCCCTAGTGGGCAGGATTCATCTCATTAGATTGTGAGCTCCTAAGAGCAGTGCTTCCTCCCCTGTTCTGTATAGATGAATCAAATTGTAAGCCCTAGTGGACAGGATTCATCTCATTAATTTCTAAGCTTTTAGGAGTAGGTCTTCCTCCCCTATTCTGTATAGATGAATCAAATTGTAAGCACTAGTGGACAGGATTCATCTCATTAGATTGTAAGCTCCTAGGAGCAGGGCTCCCTCCACTGTTCAGTATAGATGAATCATATTGTAATCCCTAGTGGGCAGGATTCATCTCATTAGATTGTGAGCTCCTAGAAGCAGGGCTTCCTCCCTTATTCTGTATAGATGAATCAAATTGTAATCCCTAGTGGGCAGGATTCATCTCATTAGATTGTAAGCTCCTAGGAGCAGGGCTTCCTCCCCTGTTCTGTATAGAGGAATTAAATTGTAAGCCAAGTGGGCAGGGTTAATCTCATTAGATTGTAAACTCCTAGGGACAGAGCTCCCTCCCCTGTTCTGTATAGATGAATCAAATTGTAATCCCCCATTGGGCAGTATTCATCTCATTAGATTGTAAGCTCCTAGGAGCAGGGCTCCATCCTCTGTTCTGTATAGATAAATCAAATTGTAATCCCTAGTGGGCAGGATTCATCTCATTAGATTTTGAGCTCCTATGAGCAGGGCTCCCTCCCCTGTTCTGTATAGATGAATCAAATTGTAAGTCCTAGTGGGCATCATTCATCTCATTAGATTGTAAGCTCCTAGGAGCAGGGCTCCCTCCCCTGTTCTGTATAGATAAATCAAATTGTAAGCCCTAGTGGGCAGGATTCATCTCATTAGATTGTAAGCTCCTAGGAGCAGGGCTCCCTCCCCTGTTCTGTATAGATGAATCAAATAGTAATCCCTAGTGGGCAGGATTCATCTCATTAGATTTTGAGCTCCTATGAGCAGGGCTTCCTCCCTTTTTCTGTTTAGATAAATCAAATTGTAATCCCTCAGTGGGCAGGATTCATCTCATTAGATTGTAAGCTCCTATGAGCAGGGCTTCCTCCCCTATTCTGTTTAGATGAATCAAATTGTAAACCCGAGAGGGCAGGATTCATCTCATTAGATTGTAAGCTCCTAGGAGCAGGGCTCCCTCCCCTATTCTGAATAGATGAATCATATTGTAAGCCCTAGTGGGCAGGATTCATCTCATTAGATTGTAAGCTCCTAGGAGCAGGGCTCCCTCCCCTATTCTGAATAGATGAATCATATTGTAAGCCCTAGTGGGCAGGATTCATCTCATTAGATTGTAAACTCCTAGGAGCAGGGTTCCCTCCCCTGTTCTGTATAGATGAATCAAATTGTAAGCCCTAGTGAGCAGGATTCATCTCATTAGATTGTAAGCTCCTAGGAGCAGGGCTCCCTCCCCTATTCTGAATAGATGAATCATATTGTAAGCCCTAGTGGGCAGGATTCATCTCATTAGATTGTAAACTCCTAGGGGCAGAGCTCCCTCCCCTGTTCTGTATGTATGAATCATATTGTAATCCCTAGTGGGCAGGATTCATCTCATTAGATTGTAAACTCCTAGGAGCAGGGCTTCCTCCCCTATTCTGTATAGATGAATCAAATTGTAATCCCCCATTGGGCAGTATTCATCTCATCAGATTGTAAGCTCCTAGGAGCAGGGCTCCATCCTCTGTTCTGTATAGATAAATCAAATTATAAGCCCTAGTGGGCAGGATTCATCTCATTAGATTGTAAGCTCCTAGGAGCAGTGCTCCCTCCCCTGTTCTGTATAGATGAATCAAATTGTAAGTCCTAGTGGGCATCATTTATCTCATTAGATTGTAAGCTCCTAGGAGCAGGGCTCCCTCCCCTGTTCTGTATAGATAAATCAAATTGTAAGCCCTAGTGGGCAGGATTCATCTCATTAGATTGTACGCTCCTAGGAGCAGGGCTCCCTCCCCTGTTCTGTATAGATAAATCAAATTGTAAGCCCTAGTGGGCAGGATTCATTTCATTTGTTTGTAAGCTCCTAGGAGCAGGGCTCCCACCCCTGTTCTGTATAGATGAATCAAATTGTAATCCCTAGTGGGCAGGATTCATCTCATTAGATTGTGAGCTCCTAGGAGTAGGTCTTCCTCCTCTATTCTGTATAGATAAATCAAATTGTAAGCCCTAGTGGGTAAGAATTAATCTCATTAGATTGTGAGCTCCTAGGAGCAGGGCTCCCTCCCCTGTTCTGTATAGATGAATCATATTGTAATCCCCTAGAGGGCAGGATTCATCTCATTAGATTGTAAGCTCCTAGGAGCAGGGCTCCCTCCCCTATTCTGTATAGATGATTTAAATTGTAAGCCCTCGTGGGCAGGATTCATCTCATTAGATTGTAAGCTCCTAGGAGCAGGGCTTCCTCCCCTATTCTGTATAGATGAATCAAATTGTAAGCCCTAGTGGGCAGGATTCATCTCATTAGATTGTGAGCTCCTAGGAGTAGGTCTTCCTCCCCTATTCTGTATAGATGAATCAAATTGTAAGCCCTAGTGGGCAGGATTCATCTCATTAGATTGTGAGCTCCTAAGAGCAGTGCTTCCTCCCCTGTTCTGTATAGATGTATCAAATTGTAAGCCCTAGTGGACAGGATTCATCTCATTAATTTCTAAGCTTTTAGGAGTAGGTCTTCCTCCCCTATTCTGTATAGATGAATCAAATTGTAAGCACTAGTGGACAGGATTCATCTCATTAGATTGTAAGCTCCTAGGAGCAGGGCTCCCTCCACTGTTCAGTATAGATGAATCATATTGTAATCCCTAGTGGGCAGGATTCATCTCATTAGATTGTGAGCTCCTAGAAGCAGGGCTTCCTCCCTTATTCTGTATAGATGAATCAAATTGTAATCCCTAGTGGGCAGGATTCATCTCATTAGATTGTAAGCTCCTAGGAGCAGGGCTTCCTCCCCTGTTCTGTATAGAGGAATTAAATTGTAAGCCAAGTGGGCAGGGTTAATCTCATTAGATTGTAAACTCCTAGGGACAGAGCTCCCTCCCCTGTTCTGTATAGATGAATCAAATTGTAATCCCCCATTGGGCAGTATTCATCTCATTAGATTGTAAGCTCCTAGGAGCAGGGCTCCATCCTCTGTTCTGTATAGATAAATCAAATTGTAATCCCTAGTGGGCAGGATTCATCTCATTAGATTTTGAGCTCCTATGAGCAGGGCTCCCTCCCCTGTTCTGTATAGATGAATCAAATTGTAAGTCCTAGTGGGCATCATTCATCTCATTAGATTGTAAGCTCCTAGGAGCAGGGCTCCCTCCCCTGTTCTGTATAGATAAATCAAATTGTAAGCCCTAGTGGGCAGGATTCATCTCATTAGATTGTAAGCTCCTAGGAGCAGGGCTCCCTCCCCTGTTCTGTATAGATGAATCAAATAGTAATCCCTAGTGGGCAGGATTCATCTCATTAGATTTTGAGCTCCTATGAGCAGGGCTTCCTCCCTTTTTCTGTTTAGATAAATCAAATTGTAATCCCTCAGTGGGCAGGATTCATCTCATTAGATTGTAAGCTCCTATGAGCAGGGCTTCCTCCCCTATTCTGTTTAGATGAATCAAATTGTAAACCCGAGAGCGCAGGATTCATCTCATTAGATTGTAAGCTCCTAGGAGCAGGGCTCCCTCCCCTATTCTGAATAGATGAATCATATTGTAAGCCCTAGTGGGCAGGATTCATCTCATTAGATTGTAAGCTCCTAGGAGCAGGACTCCCTCCCCTATTCTGAATAGATGAATCATATTGTAAGCCCTAGTGGGCAGGATTCATCTCATTAGATTGTAAACTCCTAGGAGCAGGGTTCCCTCCCCTGTTCTGTATAGATGAATCAAATTGTAAGCCCTAGTGAGCAGGATTCATCTCATTAGATTGTAAGCTCCTAGGAGCAGGGCTCCCTCCCCTATTCTGAATAGATGAATCATATTGTAAGCCCTAGTGGGCAGGATTCATCTCATTAGATTGTAAACTCCTAGGGGCAGAGCTCCCTCCCCTGTTCTGTATGTATGTATCATATTGTAATCCCTAGTGGGCAGGATTCATCTCATTAGATTGTAAACTCCTAGGAGCAGGGCTTCCTCCCATATTCTGTATAGATGAATCAAATTGTAATCCCCCATTGGGCAGTATTCATCTCATCAGATTGTAAACTCCTAGGAGCAGGGCTTCCTCCCCTGTTCTGTATAGATGAATCAAATTGTAAGCCCTAGAGGGCAGGATTCATCTCATTAGATTGTGAGCTCCTAGGTGCAGGGCTCCCTCCACTGTTCTGTATATATAAATCATATTGTAATCCCCCAGTGGGCATGATTCATCTCATTAGATTTCTAAACTCCTAGGAGCAGGGCTTCCTCCCCTATTCTGTTTAGATGAATCAAATTCTAAGCCCTTGTGGGCAGGATTCATGTCATTAGATTGTAAGCTCCTAGGAGCAGGGCTCCCTCCCCTATTCTGAATAGATGAATCATATTGTAAGCCCTAGTGGGCAGGATTCATCTCATTAGATTGTAAGCTCCTAGGAGCAGGGCTCCCTCCCCTATTCTGTGTAGATGAATCAAATTGTAATGCCTAGTGGGCAGGATTCATCTCATTAGATTGTGAGCTCCTAGGAGCAGGGCTTCCTCGCCTATTCTGTATAGATGAATCAAATTGTAATCCCTAGTGGGCAGGATTCATCTCATTAAATTGTAAGCTCCTAGGAGCAGGGCTTCATCCCCTATTCTGTATAGATGAATCAAATTGTAAGCCCGAGTGGTCAGGATTTATCTCATTAGATTGTGAGCTCCTAGGAGCAGGGCTTCATCCCCTATTCTGTATAGATGAATAAAATTCTAATCCCTAGTGGGTAGGAATTAATCTCATTAGATTGTGAGCTCCTAGGAGCAGGGCTCCCTCCCCTGTTCTGTATAGATGAATCATATTGTAATCCCCTAGAGGGCAGGATTCATCTCATTAAATTGTAAGCTCCTAGGAGCAGGGCTCCCTCCCCTGTTCAGTATAGATAAATCAAATTGTAAGCCCTAGTGGGCAGGATTCATCTCATTAGATTGTAAGCTCCTAGGAGCAGGGCTCCCTCCCCTGTTCTGTATAGATGAATCAAATTGTAATCCCTAGTGGGCAGGATTCATCTCATTAGATTGTGAGCTCCCTTCCCTATTCTGTATAGATGAATCAAATTGTAAGCCCTAGTGAGCAGGATTCATCTCATTAGATTGTGAGCTCCTATGAGCAGGTCTTCCTCCCTTTTTCTGTTTAGATAAATCAAATTGTAATCCCTCAGTGGGCAGGATTCATCTCATTAGATTGTAAGCTCCTAGGAGCAGGGCTTCCTCCCCTATTCTGTTTAGATGAATCAAATTCTAAGCCCTAGTGGGCAGGATTCATCTCATTAGATTGTAAGCTCCTAGGAGCAGGGCTTCCTCCCCTATTCTGTTTAGATGAATCAAATTCTAAGCCCTAGTGGGCAGGATTCATCTCATTAGATTGTAAGCTCCTAGGAGCAGGGCTCCCTCCCCTATTCTGAATAGATGAATCATATTGTAAGCCCTAGTGCGCTGGATTCATCTCATTAGATTGTAAGCTCCTAGGAGCAGGGCTTCCTCCCCTGTTCTGTATAGATGAATCAAATTTTAAGCCCTAGAGGACAGGATTCATCTCATTAGATTGTGAGCTCCTAGGAGCAGGCCTCCCTCCACTGTTCTGTATAGATGAATCATATTGTAATCCCTCAGTGGGCAGGATTCATCTCATTAGATTGTAAACTCCTAGGAGCAGGGCTTCCCCCCTATTCTGTTTAGATGAATCAAATTTTAAGCCCTTGTGGGCAGGATTCATCTCATTAGATTGTAAGCTCCTAGGAGCAGGGCTCCCTCCCCTAATCTGAATAGATGAATCATATTGTAAGCCCTAGTGGGCAGGATTCATCTCATTAGATTGTAAGCTCCTAGGAGCAGGGCTCCCTCCCCTATTCTGTTTAGATGAATCAAATTGTAATCCCTCAGTGGGCAGGATTCATCTCGATAGATTGTAAGCTCCTAGAAGCAGGGCTTCCTCCCCTATTCTGTAGAGATGAATCAAATTGTAAGCCCTAGTTGGCAGGATTCATCTCATTAGATTGTAAGCTCCTAGGAGCAGGGCTCCCTCCCCTATTCTGTATAGATGAATCAAATTGTAATCCCTAGTGGGCAGGATTCATCTCATTAGATTGTAAGCTCCTAGGAGCAGGGCTCCCTCCCCTATTCTGTATAGATGAATCAAATTGTAATCCCTAGTGGGCAGGATTCATCTCATTAGATTGTGAGCTCCTAGGAGTAGGTCTTCCTCCCCTATTCTGTATAGATGATTTAAATTGTAAGCCCTCGTGGGCAGGATTCATCTCATTAGATTGTAAGCTCCTAGGAGCAGGGCTCCCTCCCCTATTCTGTTTAGATGAATCAAATTGTAATCCCTCAGTGGGCAGGATTCATCTCGATAGATTGTAAGCTCCTAGAAGCAGGGCTTCCTCCGCTATTCTGTATAGATGAATCAAATTGTAAGCCCTAGTTGGCAGGATTCATCTCATTAGATTGTAAGCTCCTAGGAGCAGGGCTCCCTCCCCTATTCTGAATAGATGAATCATATTGTAAGCCCTAGTGGGCAGGATTCATCTCATTAGATTGTAAACTCCTATGAGCAGGGCTCCCTCCCCTATTCTGTATAGATGATTTAAATTGTAATCCCTAGTGGGCAGGATTCATCTCATTAGATTGTAAGCTCCTAGGAGCAGGGCTTCCTCCCCCATTCTGTATAGATGAATCAAATTGTAAGCCCTAGTGGGCAGGATTCATCTCATTTGATTGTAAGCTCCTAGGAGCAGGGCTCCCTCCCCTATTCTACTTAGATGAATCAAATTGTAAGTCCTAGTGGGCATCATTCATCTCATTAGATTGTGAGCTCCTAAGAGCAGTGCTTCCTCCCCTGTTCTGTATAGATGAATCAAATTGTAATCCCTAGTGGGCAGGATTCATCTCATTAGATTGTAAACTCCTAGGAGCAGGACTTCCTCCACTGTTCTGTATAGATGAATCAAATTGTAAGCCCTAGTGGACAGGAATCATCTCATTAGATTGTAAACTCCTAGGAGCAGGGCTTCCTCCCTTATTCTGTTTAGATAAATCAAATTGTAATCACTCAGTGGGCAGGATTCATCTCATTAGATTGTAAGCTCCTAGGAGTAGGTCTTCCTTCCCTATTCTGTATAGATATATCAAATTTAAGCCCTAGTGAGCAGGATTCATCTAATTAGATTTTGAGCTCCTATGAGCAGGGCTTCCTCCCCTATTCTGTATAGATGAATCAAATTGTAAGCCCTAGTGGGCAGGATTCATCTCATTAGATTGTGAGCTCCTAGGAGTAGGTCTTCCTCCCCTATTCTGTATAGATGAATCAAATTGTAAGCCCTAGTGGGCAGGATTCATCTCATTAGATTGTGAGCTCCTAAGAGCAGTGCTTCCTCCCCTGTTCTGTATAGATGAATCAAATTGTAAGCCCTAGTGGACAGGATTCATCTCATTAATTTCTAAGCTTTTAGGAGTAGGTCTTCCTCCCCTATTCTGTATAGATGAATCAAATTGTAAGCACTAGTGGACAGGATTCATCTCATTAGATTGTAAGCTCCTAGGAGCAGGGCTCCCTCCACTGTTCAGTATAGATGAATCATATTGTAATCCCTAGTGGGCAGTATTCATCTCATTAGATTGTGAGCTCCTAGAAGCAGGGCTTCCTCCCTTATTCTGTATAGATGAATCAAATTGTAATCCCTAGTGGGCAGGATTCATCTCATTAGATTGTAAGCTCCTAGGGGCAGGGCTTCCTCCCCTGTTCTGTATAGAGGAATTAAATTGTAAGCCAAGTGGGCAGGGTTAATCTCATTAGATTGTAAACTCCTAGCGACAGAGCTCCCTCCCCTGTTCTGTATAGATGAATCAAATTGTAATCCCCCATTGGGCAGTATTCATCTCATTAGATTGTAAGCTCCTAGGAGCAGGGCTCCATCCTCTGTTCTGTATAGATAAATCAAATTGTAATCCCTAGTGGGCAGGATTCATCTCATTAGATTTTGAGCTCCTATGAGCAGGGCTCCCTCCCCTGTTCTGTATAGATGAATCAAATTGTAAGTCCTAGTGGGCATCATTCATCTCATTAGATTGTAAGCTCCTAGGAGCAGGGCTCCCTCCCCTGTTCTGTATAGATAAATCAAATTGTAAGCCCTAGTGGGCAGGATTCATCTCATTAGATTGTAAGCTCCTAGGAGCAGGGCTCCCTCCCCTGTTCTGTATAGATGAATCAAATAGTAATCCCTAGTGGGCAGGATTCATCTCATTAGATTTTGAGCTCCTATGAGCAGGGCTTCCTCCCTTTTTCTGTTTAGATAAATCAAATTGTAATCCCTCAGTGGGCAGGATTCATCTCATTAGATTGTAAGCTCCTATGAGCAGGGCTTCCTCCCCTATTCTGTTTAGATGAATCAAATTGTAAACCCGAGAGGGCAGGATTCATCTCATTAGATTGTAAGCTCCTAGGAGCAGGGCTCCCTCCCCTATTCTGAATAGATGAATCATATTGTAAGCCCTAGTGGGCAGGATTCATCTCATTAGATTGTAAGCTCCTAGGAGCAGGGCTCCCTCCCCTATTCTGAATAGATGAATCATATTGTAAGCCCTAGTGGGCAGGATTCATCTCATTAGATTGTAAACTCCTAGGAGCAGGGTTCCCTCCCCTGTTCTGTATAGATGAATCAAATTGTAAGCCCTAGTGAGCAGGATTCATCTCATTAGATTGTAAGCTCCTAGGAGCAGGGCTCCCTCCCCTATTCTGAATAGATGAATCATATTGTAAGCCCTAGTGGGCAGGATTCATCTCATTAGATTGTAAACTCCTAGGGGCAGAGCTCCCTCCCCTGTTCTGTATGTATGAATCATATTGTAATCCCTAGTGGGCAGGATTCATCTCATTAGATTGTAAACTCCTAGGAGCAGGGCTTCCTCCCCTATTCTGTATAGATGAATCAAATTGTAATCCCCCATTGGGCAGTATTCATCTCATCAGATTGTAAGCTCCTAGGAGCAGGGCTCCCTCCCCTATTCTGTATAGATGAATCAAATTGTAAGTCCTAGTGGGCATCATTTATCTCATTAGATTGTAAGCTCCTAGGAGCAGGGCTCCCTCCCCTGTCCTGTATAGATAAATCAAATTGTAAGCCCTAGTGGGCAGGATTCATCTCATTAGATTATAAGGTCCTAGGAGCAGGGCTCCCTCCCCTGTTCTGTATAGATGAATCAAATTGTAATCCCTAGTGGGCAGGATTCATCTCATTAGATTGTAAACTCCTAGGAGCAGGGCTTCCTCCCTTATTCTGTTTAGATAAATCAAATTGTAATCACTCAGTGGGCAGGATTCATCTCATTAGATTGTAAGCTCCTAGGAGTAGGTCTTCCTTCCCTATTCTGTATAGATATATCAAATTTAAGCCCTAGTGAGCAGGATTCATCTAATTAGATTTTGAGCTCCTATGAGCAGGGCTTCCTCCCCTATTCTGTATAGATGAATCAAATTGTAAGCCCTAGTGGGCAGGATTCATCTTATTAGATTGTGGGCTCCTAGGAGTAGGTCTTCCTCCCCTATTCTGTATAGATGAATCAAATTGTAAGCCCTAGTGGGCAGGATTCATCTTATTAGATTGTAAACTCCTAGGAGCAGGGCTTCCTCCCTTATTCTGTTTAGATAAATCAAATTGTAATCCCTCAGTGGGCAGGATTCATCTCATTAGATTGTAAGCTCCTAGGAGCAGGGCTTCCTCCCCTATTTTGTTTAGATGAATCAAATTGTAAGCCCTAGTGGGCAGGATTCATCTCATTAGATTGTTAGCTCCTAGGAGCAGGGCTCCCTCCCCTTTTCTGAATAGATGAATAATATTGTAAGCCCTACTGCGCAGGATTCATCTCATTAGATTGTAAGCTCCTAGGAGCAGGGCTCCCTCTTCTGTTCTGTATAGATGAATCATATTGTAAGCCCTAGTGGGCAGGATTCATCTCATTAGATTGTAAACTCCTAGGAGCAGGACTTCCTCCACTGTTCTGTATAGATGAATCAAATTGTAAGCCCTAGTGGACAGGATTCATCTCATTAATTTGTAAGCTCCTAGGAGCAGGTCTCCCTCCACTGTTCTGTATAGATGAATCATATTGTAATCCCTAGTGGGAAGGATTCATCTCATTAGATTGTGAGCTCCTAGAAGCAGGGCTTCCTCCCTTATTCTGTATAGATGAATCAAATTGTAATCCCTAGTGGGCAGGATTCATCTCATTAGATTGTAAGCTCCTAGGAGCAGGGCTTCCTCCCCTGTTCTGTATAGAGGAATTAAATTGTAAACCCAAGTGGGCAGGATTAATCTCATTAGATTGTAAACTCCTAGGGGCAGAGCTCCCTCCCCTGTTCTGTATGTATGTATCATATTGTAATCCCTAGTGGGCAGGATTCATCTCATTAGATTGTAAACTCCTAGGAGCAGGGCTTCCTCCCATATTCTGTATAGATGAATCAAATTGTAATCCCCCATTGGGCAGTATTCATCTCATCAGATTGTAAACTCCTAGGAGCAGGGCTTCCTCCCCTGTTCTGTATAGATGAATCAAATTGTAAGCCCTAGAGGGCAGGATTCATCTCATTAGATTGTGAGCTCCTAGGTGCAGGGCTCCCTCCACTGTTCTGTATATATAAATCATATTGTAATCCCCCAGTGGGCATGATTCATCTCATTAGATTTCTAAACTCCTAGGAGCAGGGCTTCCTCCCCTATTCTGTTTAGATGAATCAAATTCTAAGCCCTTGTGGGCAGGATTCATGTCATTAGATTGTAAGCTCCTAGGAGCAGGGCTCCCTCCCCTATTCTGAATAGATGAATCAAATTGTAAGCCCTAGTGGGCAGGATTCATCTCATTAGATTGTAAGCTCCTAGGAGCAGGGCTCCCTCCCCTATTCTGTGTAGATGAATCAAATTGTAATGCCTAGTGGGCAGGATTCATCTCATTAGATTGTGAGCTCCTAGGAGCAGGGCTTCCTCGCCTATTCTGTATAGATGAATCAAATTGTAATCCCTAGTGGGCAGGATTCATCTCATTAAATTGTAAGCTCCTAGGAGCAGGGCTTCATCCCCTATTCTGTATAGATGAATCAAATTGTAAGCCCGAGTGGTCAGGATTTATCTCATTAGATTGTGAGCTCCTAGGAGCAGGGCTTCATCCCCTATTCTGTATAGATGAATAAAATTCTAATCCCTAGTGGGTAGGAATTAATCTCATTAGATTGTGAGCTCCTAGGAGCAGGGCTCCCTCCCCTGTTCTGTATAGATGAATCATATTGTAATCCCCTAGAGGGCAGGATTCATCTCATTAAATTGTAAGCTCCTAGGAGCAGGGCTCCCTCCCCTGTTCAGTATAGATAAATCAAATTGTAAGCCCTAGTGGGCAGGATTCATCTCATTAGATTGTAAGCTCCTAGGAGCAGGGCTCCCTCCCCTGTTCTGTATAGATGAATCAAATTGTAATCCCTAGTGGGCAGGATTCATCTCATTAGATTGTGAGCTCCCTTCCCTATTCTGTATAGATGAATCAAATTGTAAGCCCTAGTGAGCAGGATTCATCTCATTAGATTGTGAGCTCCTATGAGCAGGGCTTCCTCCCTTTTTCTGTTTAGATAAATCAAATTGTAATCCCTCAGTGGGCAGGATTCATCTCATTAGATTGTAAGCTCCTAGGAGCAGGGCTTCCTCCCCTATTCTGTTTAGATGAATCAAATTCTAAGCCCTAGTGGGCAGGATTCATCTCATTAGATTGTAAGCTCCTAGGAGCAGGGCTTCCTCCCCTATTCTGTTTAGATGAATCAAATTCTAAGCCCTAGTGGGCAGGATTCATCTCATTAGATTGTAAGCTCCTAGGAGCAGGGCTCCCTCCCCTATTCTGAATAGATGAATCATATTGTAAGCCCTAGTGCGCTGGATTCATCTCATTAGATTGTAAGCTCCTAGGAGCAGGGCTTCCTCCCCTGTTCTGTATAGATGAATCAAATTTTAAGCCCTAGAGGACAGGATTCATCTCATTAGATTGTGAGCTCCTAGGAGCAGGCCTCCCTCCACTGTTCTGTATAGATGAATCATTTTGTAATCCCTCAGTGGGCAGGATTCATCTCATTAGATTGTAAACTCCTAGGAGCAGGGCTTCCCCCCTATTCTGTTTAGATGAATCAAATTTTAAGCCCTTGTGGGCAGGATTCATCTCATTAGATTGTAAGCTCCTAGGAGCAGGGCTCCCTCCCCTAATCTGAATAGATGAATCATATTGTAAGCCCTAGTGGGCAGGATTCATCTCATTAGATTGTAAGCTCCTAGGAGCAGGGCTCCCTCCCCTATTCTGTTTAGATGAATGAAATTGTAATCCCTCAGTGGGCAGGATTCATCTCGATAGATTGTAAGCTCCTAGAAGCAGGGCTTCCTCCCCTATTCTGTAGAGATGAATCAAATTGTAAGCCCTAGTTGGCAGGATTCATCTCATTAGATTGTAAGCTCCTAGGAGCAGGGCTCCCTCCCCTATTCTGTATAGATGAATCAAATTGTAATCCCTAGTGGGCAGGATTCATCTCATTAGATTGTAAGCTCCTAGGAGCAGGGCTCCCTCCCCTATTCTGTATAGATGAATCAAATTGTAATCCCTAGTGGGCAGGATTCATCTCATTAGATTGTGAGCTCCTAGGAGTAGGTCTTCCTCCCCTATTCTGTATAGATGATTTAAATTGTAAGCCCTCGTGGGCAGGATTCATCTCATTAGATTGTAAGCTCCTAGGAGCAGGGCTCCCTCCCCTATTCTGTTTAGATGAATCAAATTGTAATCCCTCAGTGGGCAGGATTCATCTCGATAGATTGTAAGCTCCTAGAAGCAGGGCTTCCTCCGCTATTCTGTATAGATGAATCAAATTGTAAGCCCTAGTTGGCAGGATTCATCTCATTAGATTGTAAGCTCCTAGGAGCAGGGCTCCCTCCCCTATTCTGAATAGATGAATCATATTGTAAGCCCTAGTGGGCAGGATTCATCTCATTAGATTGTAAACTCCTATGAGCAGGGCTCCCTCCCCTATTCTGTATAGATGATTTAAATTGTAATCCCTAGTGGGCAGGATTCATCTCATTAGATTGTAAGCTCCTAGGAGCAGGGCTTCCTCCCCCATTCTGTATAGATGAATCAAATTGTAAGCCCTAGTGGGCAGGATTCATCTCATTTGATTGTAAGCTCCTAGGAGCAGGGCTCCCTCCCCTATTCTACTTAGATGAATCAAATTGTAAGTCCTAGTGGGCATCATTCATCTCATTAGATTGTGAGCTCCTAAGAGCAGTGCTTCCTCCCCTGTTCTGTATAGATGAATCAAATTGTAATCCCTAGTGGGCAGGATTCATCTCATTAGATTGTAAACTCCTAGGAGCAGGACTTCCTCCACTGTTCTGTATAGATGAATCAAATTGTAAGCCCTAGTGGACAGGATTCATCTCATTAATTTGTAAGCTCCTAGGAGCAGGTCTCCCTCCACTGTTCTGTATAGATGAATCATATTGTAATCCCTAGTGGGAAGGATTCATCTCATTAGATTGTGAGCTCCTAGAAGCAGGGCTTCCTCCCTTATTCTGTATAGATGAATCAAATTGTAATCCCTAGTGGGCAGGATTCATCTCATTAGATTGTAAGCTCCTAGGAGCAGGGCTTCCTCCCCTGTTCTGTATAGAGGAATTAAATTGTAAACCCAAGTGGGCAGGATTAATCTCATTAGATTGTAAACTCCTAGGGGCAGAGCTCCCTCCCCTGTTCTGTATGTATGTATCATATTGTAATCCCTAGTGGGCAGGATTCATCTCATTAGATTGTAAACTCCTAGGAGCAGGGCTTCCTCCCATATTCTGTATAGATGAATCAAATTGTAATCCCCCATTGGGCAGTATTCATCTCATCAGATTGTAAGCTCCTAGGAGCAGGGCTCCATCCTCTGTTCTGTATAGATAAATCAAATTGTAAGCCCAAGTGGGCAGGATTCATCTCATTAGATTGTAAGCTCCTAGGAGCAGGGCTCCCTTCCCTGTTCTGTATAGATGAATCAAATTGTAAGTCCTAGTGGGCATCATTTATCTCATTAGATTGTAAGCTCCTAGGAGCAGGGCTCCCTCCCCTGTTCTGTATAGATGAATCAAATTGTAAGTCCTAGTGGGCATCATTCATCTCATTAGATTGTAAGCTCCTAGGAGCAGGGCTTCCTTCCCTGTTCTGTATAGATGAATCAAATTGTATGCCCTCGTGGGCAGGATTCATCTCATTAGATTGTAAGCTCCTAGGAGCAGGGCTCCCTCCCCTATTCTGTTTAGATGAATCAAATTGTAATCCCTCAGTGGGCAGGATTCATCTCGATAGATTGTAAGCTCCTAGAAGCAGGGCTTCCTCCGCTATTCTGTATAGATGAATCAAATTGTAAGCCCTAGTTGGCAGGATTCATCTCATTAGATTGTAAGCTCCTAGGAGCAGGGCTCCCTCCCCTATTCTGAATAGATGAATCATATTGTAAGCCCTAGTGGGCAGGATTCATCTCATTAGATTGTAAACTCCTATGAGCAGGGCTCCCTCCCCTATTCTGTATAGATGATTTAAATTGTAATCCCTAGTGGGCAGGATTCATCTCATTAGATTGTAAGCTCCTAGGAGCAGGGCTTCCTCCCCTATTCTGTATAGATGAATCAAATTGTAAGCCCTAGTGGGCAGGATTCATCTCATTTGATTGTAAGCTCCTAGGAGCAGGGCTCCCTCCCCTATTCTACTTAGATGAATCAAATTGTAATCCCTCAGTGGGCAGGATTCATCTCATTAGATTGTGAGCTCCTAGAAGCAGGGCTTCGTCCCCTGTTCTGTATAGATGAATCAAATTGTAAGTCCTAGTGGGCATCATTCATCTCATTAGATTGTAAGCTCCTAGGAGCAGGGCTTCCTTCCCTGTTCTGTATAGATGAATCAAATTGTATGCCCTCGTGGGCAGGATTCATCTCATTAGATTGTGAGCTCCTAAGAGCAGTGCTTCCTCCCCTGTTCTGTATAGATGAATCAAATTGTAATCCCTAGTGGGCAGGATTCATCTCATTAGATTGTAAACTCCTAGGAGCAGGACTTCCTCCACTGTTCTGTATAGCTGAATCAAATTGTAAGCCCTAGTGGACAGGATTCATCTCATTAATTTGTAAGCTCCTAGGAGCAGGTCTCCCTCCACTGTTCTGTATAGATGAATCATATTGTAATCCCTAGTGGGAAGGATTCATCTCATTAGATTGTGAGCTCCTAGAAGCAGGGCTTCCTCCCTTATTCTGTATAGATGAATCAAATTGTAATCCCTAGTGGGCAGGATTCATCTCATTAGATTGTAAGCTCCTAGGAGCAGGGCTTCCTCCCCTGTTCTGTATAGATGAATCAAATTGTATGCCCTCGTGGGCAGGATTCATCTCATTAGATTGTAAGCTCCTAGGAGCAGGGCTCCCTCCCCTATTCTGTTTAGATGAATCAAATTGTAATCCCTCAGTGGGCAGGATTCATCTCGATAGATTGTAAGCTCCTAGAAGCAGGGCTTCCTCCGCTATTCTGTATAGATGAATCAAATTGTAAGCCCTAGTTGGCAGGATTCATCTCATTAGATTGTAAGCTCCTAGGAGCAGGGCTCCCTCCCCTATTCTGAATAGATGAATCATGTTGTAAGCCCTAGTGGGCAGGATTCATCTCATTAGATTGTAAACTCCTATGAGCAGGGCTCCCTCCCCTATTCTGTATAGATGATTTAAATTGTAATCCCTAGTGGGCAGGATTCATCTCATTAGATTGTAAGCTCCTAGGAGCAGGGCTTCCTCCCCTATTCTGTATAGATGAATCAAATTGTAAGCCCTAGTGGGCAGGATTCATCTCATTTGATTGTAAGCTCCTAGGAGCAGGGCTCCCTTCCCTATTCTACTTAGATGAATCAAATTGTAATCCCTCAGTGGGCAGGATTCATCTCATTAGATTGTGAGCTCCTAGAAGCAGGGCTTCGTCCCCTGTTCTGTATAGATGAATCAAATTGTAAGTCCTAGTGGGCATCATTCATCTCATTAGATTGTAAGCTCCTAGGAGCAGGGCTTCCTTCCCTGTTCTGTATAGATGAATCAAATTGTATGCCCTCGTGGGCAGGATTCATCTCATTAGATTGTGAGCTCCTAAGAGCAGTGCTTCCTCCCCTGTTCTGTATAGATGAATCAAATTGTAATCCCTAGTGGGCAGGATTCATCTCATTAGATTGTAAACTCCTAGGAGCAGGACTTCCTCCACTGTTCTGTATAGATGAATCAAATTGTAAGCCCTAGTGGACAGGATTCATCTCATTAATTTGTAAGCTCCTAGGAGCAGGTCTCCCTCCACTGTTCTGTATAGATGAATCATATTGTAATCCCTAGTGGGAAGGATTCATCTCATTAGATTGTGAGCTCCTAGAAGCAGGGCTTCCTCCCTTATTCTGTATAGATGAATCAAATAGTAATCCCTAGTGGGCAGGATTCATCTCATTAGATTGTAAGCTCCTAGGAGCAGGGCTTCCTCCCCTATTCTGTATGGAGGAATTAAATTGTAAACCCAAGTGGGCAGGATTAATCTCATTAGATTGTAAACTCCTAGGGGCAGAGCTCCCTCCCCTGTTCTGTATGTATGTATCATATTGTAATCCCTAGTGGGCAGGATTCATCTCATTAGATTGTAAACTCCTAGGAGCAGGGCTTCCTCCCCTATTCTGTATAGATGAATCAAATTGTAATCCCCCATTGGGCAGTATTCATCTCATCAGATTGTAAGCTCCTAGGAGCAGGGCTCCATCCTCTGTTCTGTATAGATAAATCAAATTGTAAGCCCAAGTGGGCAGGATTCATCTCATTAGATTGTAAGCTCCTAGGAGCAGGGCTCCCTCCCCTGTTCTGTATAGATGAATCAAATTGTAAGTCCTAGTGGGCATCACTTATCTCATTAGATTGTAAGCTCCTAGGAGCAGGGCTCCCTCCCCTGTTCTGTATAGATAAATCAAATTGTAAGCCCTAGTGGGCAGGATTCATCTCATTAGATTGTAAGCTTCTAGGAGCAGGGCTCCCTCCCCTGTTCTGTATAGATGAATCAAATTGTAATCCCTAGTGGGCAGGATTCATCTCATTAGATTGTGAGCTCCTAGGAGTAGGTCTTCCTTCCCTATTCTGTATAGATATATCAAATTTAAGCCCTAGTGAGCAGGATTCATCTAATTAGATTTTGAGTTCCTATGAGCAGGGCTTCCTCCCTTTTTCTGTTTTGATAAATCAAATTGTAATCCCTCAGTGGGCAGGATTCATCTCATTAGATTGTAAGCTCCTAGGAGCAGGGCTTCCTCCCCTATTCTGTTTAGATGAATCAAATTGTAAGCCCTAGTGGACAGGATTCATCTCATTAGATTGTAAGCTCCTAGGAGCAGGGCTCCCTCCCCTATTCTGAATAGATGAATCATATTGTAAGCCCTAGTGCGCTGGATTCATCTCATTAGATTGTAAGCTCCTAGGAGCAGGGCTTCCTCCCCTATTCTGTATAGTTGAATCAAATTGTAATCCCCCAGTGGGCAGTATTCATCTCATTAGATTGTAAACTCCTAGGAGCAGGGCTCCCTCCCCTGTTCTGTATAGATGAATCAAATTGTAATCCCTCAGCGGGCAGGATTCATCTCATTAGATTGTAAACTCCTAGGAGCAGGGCTTCCTCCCCTATTCTGAATAGATGAATCATATTGTAAGCCCTAGTGGGCAGGATTCATCTCATTAGATTGTAAGCTCCTAGGAGCAGGGCTCCCTCCCCTATTCTGTTTAGATGAATCAAATTGTAATCCCTCAGTGGGCAGGATTCATCTCGATAGATTGTAAGCTCCTAGAAGCAGGGCTTCCTCCGCTATTCTGTATAAATGAATCAAATTGTAAGCCCTAGTTGGCAGGATTCATCTCATTAGATTGTAAGCTCCTAGGAGCATGGCTCCCTCCCCTATTCTGAATAGATGAATCATATTGTAAGCCCTAGTGGGCAGGATTCATCTCATTAGATTGTAAACTCCTATGAACAGGCCTCCCTCCCCTATTCTGTATAGATGATTTAAATTGTAATCCATAGTGGGCAGGATTCATCTCATTAGATTGTGAGCTCCTAGGAGTAGGTCTTCCTCCCCTATTCTGTATAGATGAATCAAATTGTAAGCCCTAGTGGGCAGGATTCATCTCATTTGATTGTAAGCTCCTAGGAGCAGGGCTCCCTCCCCTATTCTACTTAGATTAATCAAATTGTAATCCCTCAGTGGGCAGGATTCATCTCATTAGATTGTGAGCTCCTAGAAGCAGGGCTCCCTCCCCTGTTCTGTATAGATGAATCAAATTGTAAGTCCTAGTGGGCATCATTCATCTCATTAGATTGTAAGCTCCTAGGAGCAGGGCTTCCTTCCCTGTTCTGTATAGATGAATCAAATTGTATGCCCTCGTGGGCAGGATTCATCTCATTAGATTGTGAGCTCCTAAGAGCAGTGCTTCCTCCCCTGTTCTGTATAGATGAATCAAATTGTAATCCCTAGTGGGCAGGATTCATCTCATTAGATTGTAAACTCCTAGGAGCAGGACTTCCTCCACTGTTCTGTATAGATGAATCAAATTGTAAGCCCTAGTAGACAGGATTCATCTCATTAATTTGTAAGCTCCTAGGAGCAGGTCTCCCTCCACTGTTCTGTATAGATGAATCATATTGTAATCCCTAGTGGGAAGGATTCATCTCATTAGATTGTGAGCTCCTAGAAGCAGGGCTTCCTCCCTTATTCTGTATAGATGAATCAAATTGTAATCCCTAGTGGGCAGGATTCATCTCATTAGATTGTAAGCTCCTAGGAGCAGGGCTTCCTCCCCTGTTCTGTATAGAGGAATTAAATTGTAAGCCCAAGAGGGCAGGATTAATCTCATTAGATTGTAAACTCCTAGGGGCAGAGCTCCCTCCCCTGTTCTGTATGTATGAATCATATTGTAATCCCTAGTGGGCAGGATTCATCTCATTAGATTGTAAACTCCTAGGAGCAGGGCTTCCTCCCCTATTCTGTATAGATGAATCAAATTGTAATCCCCCATTGGGCAGTATTCATCTCATCAGATTGTAAGCTCCTAGGAGCAGGGCTTCATCCTCTGTTCTGTATAGATAAATCAAATTGTAAGCCCTAGTGGGCAGGATTCATCTCATTAGATTGTAAGCTCCTAGGAGCAGGGCTCCCTCCCCTGTTCTGTATAGATGAATCAAATTGTAAGTCCCAGTGGGCATCATTTATCTCATTAGATTGTAAGCTCCTAGGAGCAGGGCTCCCTCCCCTGTTCTGTATAGATAAATCAAATTGTAAGCCGTAGTGGGCAGGATTCATCTCATTAGATTGTAAGCTCCTAGGAGCAGGGCTCCCTCCCCTGTTCTGTATAGATGAATCAAATTTTAATCCCTAGTGGGCAGGATTCATCTCATTAGATTGTGAGCTCCTAGGAGTAGGTCTTCCTTCCCTATTCTGTATAGATGAATCAAATTGTATGCCCTAGTGGGCAGGATTCATCTCATTAGATTTTGAGCTCCTATGAGCAGGGCTTCCTCCCTTTTTCTGTTTTGATAAATCAAATTGTAATCCCTCAGTGGGCAGGATTCATCTCATTAGATTGTAAGCTCCTAGAAGCAGGGCTTCCTCCCCTATTCTGTATAGATGAATCAAATTGTAAGCCCTAGTGGGCAGGATTCATCTTATTAGATTGTAAGCTCCTAGGAGCAGGGCTTCCTCCCTTATTCTGTTTAGATAAATCAAATTGTAATCCCTCAGTGGGCAGGATTCATCTCATTAGATTGTAAGCTCCTAGGTGCAGGGCTCCCTCCTCTGTTCTGTATAGATGAATCATATTGTAAGCCCTAGTGGGCAGGATTCATCTCATTAGATTGTAAACTCCTAGGAGCAGGGCTTCCTCCCATGTTCTGTATAGATGAATCATATTGTAAGCCCTAGAGGGCAGGATTCATCTCATTAGATTGTGAGCTCCTAGGTGCAGGGCTCCCTCCACTGTTCTGTATATATAAATCATATTGTAATCCCCCAGTGGGCATGATTCATCTCATTAGATTTCTAAACTTCTAGGAGCAGGGCTTCCTCCCCTATTCTGTATAGATGAATCAAAATGTAAGCCCTAGTGAGCAGGATTCATCTCATTAGATTGTAAGCTCCTAGGAGCAGGGCTCCCTCCCCTATTCTGTTTAGATGAATCAAGCTGTAATCCCTCAGTGGGCAGGATTCATCTCATTAGATTGTAAACTCCTAGGAGCAGGGCTTCCTCCCCTATTCTGTTTAGGTGAATCAAATTCTAAGCCCTTGTGGGCAGGATTCATGTCATTAGATTGTAAGCTCCTAGGAGCAGGGCTCCCTCCCCTATTCTGAATATATGAATCATATTGTAAGCCCTAGTGGGCAGGATTCATCTCATTTGATTGTAAGCTCCTAGGAGCAGGGCTCCCTCCCCTATTCTGTGTAGATGAATCAAATTGTAATCCCTTGTGGGCAGGATTCATCTCATTAGATTGTGAGCTCCTAGGAGCAGGGCTTCCTCGCCTATTCTGTATAGATGAATCAAATTGTAATCCCTAGTGGGCAGGATTCATCTCATTAAATTGTAAGCTCCTAGGAGCAGGGCTCCCTCCCCTGTTCTGTATAGATAAATCAAATTGTAAGCCCTAGTGGGCAGGATTCATCTCATTAGATTGTAAGCTCCTAGGAGCAGGGCTCCCTCCCCTGCTCTGTATAGATGAATCAAATTGTAATCCCTAGTGGGCAGGATTCATCTCATTAGATTGTGAGCTCCTAGGAGTAGGTCTTCCTCCCCTATTCTGTATAGATGAATCAAATTGTAAGCCCGAGTGGGCAGGATTTATCTCATTAGATTGTAAGCTCCTAGGAGCAGGGCTTCATCCTCTATTCTGTATAGATGAATAAAATTCTAATCCCTAGTGGGTAGAAATTAATCTCATTAGATTGTGAGCTCCTAGGAGCAGGGCTCCCTCCCCTGTTCTGTATAGATGAATCATATTGTAATCCCCTAGAGGGCAGGATTCATCTCATTAAATTGTAAGCTCCTAGGAGCAGGGCTCCCTCCCCTGTTCAGTATAGATAAATCAAATTGTAAGCCCTAGTGGGCAGGATTCATCTCATTAGATTGTAAGCTCCTAGGAGCAGGGCTCCCTCCCCTGTTCTGTATAGATGAATCAAATTGTAATCCCTAGTGGGCAGGATTCATCTCATTAGATTGTGAGCTCCCTTCCCTATTCTGTATAGATGAATCAAATTGTAAGCCCTAGTGAGCAGGATTCATCTCATTAGATTGTGAGCTCCTATGAGCAGGGCTTCCTCCCTTTTTCTGTTTAGATAAATCAAATTGTAATCCCTCAGTGGGCAGGATTCATCTCATTAGATTGTAAGCTCCTAGGAGCAGGGCTTCCTCCCCTATTCTGTTTAGATGAATCAAATTCTAAGCCCTAGTGGGCAGGATTCATCTCATTAGATTGTAAGCTCCTAGGAGCAGGGCTCCCTCCCCTGTTCAGTATAGATAAATCAAATTGTAAGCCCTAGTGGGCAGGATTCATCTCATTAGATTGTAAGCTCCTAGGAGCAGGGCTCCCTCCCCTGTTCTGTATAGATGAATCAAATTGTAATCCCTAGTGGGCAGGATTCATCTCATTAGATTGTGAGCTCCCTTCCCTATTCTGTATAGATGAATCAAATTGTAAGCCCTAGTGAGCAGGATTCATCTCATTAGATTGTGAGCTCCTATGAGCAGGGCTTCCTCCCTTTTTCTGTTTAGATAAATCAAATTGTAATCCCTCAGTGGGCAGGATTCATCTCATTAGATTGTAAGCTCCTAGGAGCAGGGCTTCCTCCCCTATTCTGTTTAGATGAATCAAATTCTAAGCCCTAGTGGGCAGGATTCATCTCATTAGATTGTAAGCTCCTAGGAGCAGGGCTCCCTCCCCTGTTCAGTATAGATAAATCAAATTGTAAGCCCTAGTGGGCAGGATTCATCTCATTAGATTGTAAGCTCCTAGGAGCAGGGCTCCCTCCCCTGTTCTGTATAGATGAATCAAATTGTAATCCCTAGTGGGCAGGATTCATCTCATTAGATTGTGAGCTCCCTTCCCTATTCTGTATAGATGAATCAAATTGTAAGCCCTAGTGAGCAGGATTCATCTCATTAGATTGTGAGCTCCTATGAGCAGGGCTTCCTCCCTTTTTCTGTTTAGATAAATCAAATTGTAATCCCTCAGTGGGCAGGATTCATCTCATTAGATTGTAAGCTCCTAGGAGCAGGGCTTCCTCCCCTATTCTGTTTAGATGAATCAAATTCTAAGCCCTAGTGGGCAGGATTCATCTCATTACATTGTAAGCTCCTAGGAGCAGGGCTTCCTCCCCTATTCTGTTTAGATGAATCAAATTCTAAGCCCTAGTGGGCAGGATTCATCTCATTAGATTGTAAGCTCCTAGGAGCAGGGCTCCCTCCCCTATTCTGAATAGATGAATCATATTGTAAGCCCTAGTGCGCTGGATTCATCTCATTAGATTGTAAGCTCCTAGGAGCAGGGCTTCCTCCCCTGTTCTGTATAGATGAATCAAATTGTAAGCCCTAGAGGACAGGATTCATCTCATTAGATTGTGAGCTCCTAGGAGCAGGCCTCCCTCCACTGTTCTGTATAGATGAATCATATTGTAATCCCTCAGTGGGCAGGATTCATCTCATTAGATTGTAAACTCCTAGGAGCAGGGCTCCCTCCCCTAATCTGAATAGATGAATCATATTGTAAGCCCTAGTGGGCAGGATTCATCTCATTACATTGTAAGCTCCTATGAGCAGGGCTCCCTCCCCTATTCTGTTTAGATGAATCAAATTGTAATCCCTCAGTGGGCAGGATTCATCTCGATAGATTGTAAGCTCCTAGAAGCAGGGCTTCCTCCCCTATTCTGTAGAGATGAATCAAATTGTAAGCCCTAGTTGGCAGGATTTATCTCATTAGATTGTAAGCTCCTAGGAGAAGGGCTCCCTCCACTATTCTGTATAGATGAATCAAATTGTAATCCCTAGTGGGCAGGATTCATCTCATTAGATTGTGAGCTCCTAGGAGTAGGTCTTCCTCCCCTATTCTGTATAGATGATTTAAATTGTAAGCCCTCGTGGGCAGGATTCATCTCATTAGATTGTAAGCTCCTAGGAGCAGGGCTCCCTCCCCTATTCTGTTTAGATGAATCAAATTGTAATCCCTCAGTGGGCAGGATTCATCTCGATAGATTGTAAGCTCCTAGAAGCAGGGCTTCCTCCGCTATTCTGTATAGATGAATCAAATTGTAAGCCCTAGTAGGCAGGATTCATCTCATTAGATTGTAAGCT
Organism: Mixophyes fleayi; assembly: GCF_038048845.1. Lineage (NCBI taxonomy): Eukaryota > Metazoa > Chordata > Amphibia > Anura > Limnodynastidae > Mixophyes > Mixophyes fleayi. The sequence continues at coordinate 18,735,748 of NC_134403.1, forward strand.
CCTAGGAGCAGGGCTCCCTCCCCTATTCTGAATAGATGAATCATATTGTAAGCCCTAGTGGGCAGGATTCATCTCATTAGATTGTAAACTCCTATGAGCAGGGCTCCCTCCCCTATTCTGTATAGATGATTTAAATTGTAATCCCTACTGGGCAGGATTCATCTCATTAGATTGTGAGCTCCTAGAAGCAGGGCTTCCTTCCCTGTTCTGTATAGATGAATCAAATTGTAAGTCCTAGTTGGCATCATTCATCTCATTAGATTGTAAGCTCCTAGGAGCAGGGCTTCCTTCCCTGTTCTGTATAGATGAATCAAATTGTATGCCCTCGTGGGCAGGATTCATCTCATTAGATTGTGAGCTCCTAAGAGCAGTGCTTCCTCCCTGTTCTGTATAGATGAATCAAATTGTAATCCCTAGTGGGCAGGATTCATCTCATAGATTGTAAACTGCTAGGAGCAGGACTTCCTCCACTGTTCTGTATAGATGAATCAAATTGTAAGCCCTAGTGGACAGGATTCATCTCATTAATTTGTAAGCTCCTAGGAGCAGGTCTCCCCTCCACTGTTCTGTATAGATGAATCATATTGTAATCCCTAGTGGGATGGATTCATCTCATTAGATTGTGAGCTCCTAGAAGCAGGGCTTCCTCCCTTATTCTGTATAGATTAATCAAATTGTAATCCCTAGTGGGCAGGATTCATCTCATTAGATTATAAGCTCCTAGGAGCAGGGCTTCCTCCCCTGTTCTGTATAGAGGAATTAAATTGTAAGCCCAAGTGGGCAGGATTAATCTCATTAGATTGTAAACTCCTAGGGGCAGAGCTCCCTCCCCTGTTCTGTATGTATGAATCATATTGTAATCCCTAGTGGGCAGGATTCATCTCATTAGATTGTAAACTCCTAGGAGCAGGGCTTCCTCCCCTATTCTGTATAGATGAATCAAATTGTAATCCCCCATTGGGCAGTATTCATCTCATCAGATTGTAAGCTCCTCGGAGCAGGGCTCCATCCTCTGTTCTGTATAGATAAATCAAATTGTAAGCCCAAGTGGGCAGGATTCATCTCATTAGATTGTAAGCTCCTAGGAGCAGGGCTCCCTCCCCTGTTCTGTATAGATGAATCAAATTGTAAGTCCTAGTGGGCATCATTTATCTCATTAGATTGTAAGCTCCTAGGAGCAGGGCTCCCTCCCCTGTTCTGTATAGATAAATCAAATTGTAAGCCCTAGTGAGCAGGATTCATCTAATTAGATTTTGAGCTCCTATGAGCAGGGCTTCCTCCCTTTTTCTGTTTTGATAAATCAAATTGTAATCCCTCAGTGGGCAGGAGTCATCTCATTAGATTGTGAGCTCCTAGGAGCAGGGCTTCCTCCCCTATTCTGTATAGATGAATCAAATTGTAAGCCCTAGTGGGCAGGATTCATCTTATTAGATTGTAAACTCCTAGGAGCAGGGCTTCCTCCCTTATTCTGTTTAGATAAATCAAATTGTAATCCCTCAGTGGGCAGGAATCATCTCATTAGATTGTAAGCTCCTAGGAGCAGGGCTTCCTCCCCTATTCTGTTTAGATGAATCAAATTGTAAGCCCTAGTGGGCAGGATTCATCTCATTAGATTGTAAGCTCCTAGGAGCAGGGCTCCCTCCCCTATTCTGAATAGATGAATCATATTGTAAGCCCTAGTGCGCTGGATTCATCTCATTAGATTGTAAGCTCCTAGGAGCAGGGCTTCCTCCCCTATTCTGTATAGATGAATCAAATTGTAATCCCTAGTGGGCAGTATTCATCTCATTAGATTGTGAGCTCCTAGGAGCAGGCCTCCCTCCACTGTTCTGTATAGATGAATCATATTGTAATCCCCCAGTGGGCATGATTCATCTCATTAAATTGTAAGCTCCTAGGAGCAGGGCTTCCTCCCCTATTCTGTATAGATGAATCAAATTGTAATCCCTAGTGGGCAGGATTCATCTCATTAGATTGTAAGCTCCTAGGAGCAGGGCTCCCTCCCCTATTCTGTATAGATGAATCAAATTGTAATCCCTAGTGGGCAGGATTCATCTCATTAGATTGTGAGCTCCTAGGAGTAGGTCTTCCTCCCCTATTCTGTATAGATGAATCAAATTGTAAGCCCTAGAGGGCAGGATTCATCTCATTAAATTGTAAGCTCCTAGGAGCAGGGCTCCCTCCCCTGTTCTGTATAGATGAATCAAATTGTAATCCCTAGTGGGTAGGATTCATCTCATTAGATTGTGAGCTCCTAGGAGCAGGGCTTCCTCCCCTGTTCTGTATAGATGCATCATATTGTAATCCCCCAGTGGGCAGGATTCATCTCATTAGATTGTGAGCTCCTAGGAGCAGGGCTTCCTCCCCTATTCTGTATAGATGAATAAAATTGTAATCCCTAGTGGGTAGGATTCATCTCATTAGATTGTAAACTCCTAGGAGCAGGGCTCCCTCCTCTATTCTGAATAGATTAATCATATTGTAAGCCCTAGTGGGCAGAATTCATCTCATTAGATTGTAAACTCCTAGGAGCAGGGCTTCCTCCCCTAATCTGTTTAAAATGAATCAAATTGTAAACCCTAGTTGGCAGGATTCATCTCATTAGATTGTAAGCTCCTAGGAGCAGGGCACCCTCCCTTTTATTTCTCTACAGAGCTATATATGATCCAGGATGAATATTGATTTCCATACATGGAGTCAGGAAGGAATTATTTTTCCCTCTTTGAGAAAAATGAAATGTCTCTGAGGGGTTTTTCGACTTCCTCTCGATCTTTATGAAGAGTAACTCTGAAGCCAGATCACCGAGAGCTGAAACAGGACCAGAACAATATTTTTACCAGAAATACTGGTGAATTTCACCTGTATGGATTAACAAACATTTCAACCTTACACGTTATCTCTGCAGCCCCTTAATGCCCAGAGGGAAGGGCAGTCCTCACAGCCATGGTTCCCCAGAGGTTTCCTCCACAGGGGAATTTTTCCTCTCCTGAGCGCTGAAGGATGACTCTTCGCGAGTCCAGAGGTATCCGCTATCATGTTTCTCTTATAGAACAAGTGTGTAAAAGACATAGGACAATGTTCAAACTTATGTTCCTATTTTATTATGCAGAATAACAAGTGTATGATTTAATTTGAAATAAAACATCAGTAACATTTCAATTGCATTTCTGCATATTGTTAAATAAAAAAAATATTTGACAATAAACTCTGTTATTCTTGTTTATATTAAGCTGCACACACTCATACACAATGATCAAATTAGGTATAACTAGGTAACTGGTTGGTTATCAATGGAGTTTGGAGAGAATGGGGAGGGATAGGGCTTCGGCCACACCTCCGGTCTCATCAGAGCAAATAGCTTCCTGCTGGTCTGCATGGTCACACCCCATAAGCCAAGACTAGGGGGTGCCCATAAGAAGCACACGCACAGGGGCCCTGGAGTCCTATTGGAGGCCCTGAGTACCACGGATACAGACTGCCAGCTGATATACGGAGGAGGTTTGTTTATAACCAATCAGTGGTTCAGCAGGACATGAGCCGTCCCCATGACGCAATACTCTTTGGTGTTATCTCATGTTAGGAATTCTGGGAAAGTGGTTTATTCTGTAAAAATACCAGACAGAAAAAAGAATGGAAGGAAGCGTCACATGACTACTAGTTAATCATTATGGATACATGTAGAGTTAAGGGTTATTTTACCTGAAAAACCATTAACAAGATAATAATGAAAATCAGAAAGGAAGACTGTAAATAATTGCTGCTATTTGGTGAAAATGTCATGCACACAGACATGATCAGAAAGTGTCTCCTTCAGTTACTGTGAGGAGCTCTGCTTCACAACTTTCAGGAGGAGAGGAATGCCAGGGGTAGTAACTGGAAAGACCGGGGTCTATTTATATTTCAGTATATTTAATGAAAAGTGCTTCAAAATATAGAAAAACCCTTCTTCAGACAGCATAGTCCCATGTATTTTGGATAATAGATCCCATAGCGGTAGTGTAATATAATGTAATGGTGATAGGTGATTCTCAGCCTCTTGGTCACAGTGAATTTACATTGGTCACACTGTGGGTAATCCCACTCCTACAGACATTGGCTAATTAATAACTGTAATATATATTTACATAAAATGGTGTACATGACATATATAAGAAAAATACATATATAAATACGTAAAGATTGTGTCCAACCTTTTAGCTTCCCTGGGCCACATTGGAAGACGACGAGATGGTTTGGGCCGCACATAAGATACACTAACAATAATGATAGCTGATCATCCAAAAAACCATAGAAAACATAGTTAACATATATATATGAGAAAAAAAGTGATATAGATTATATATATATATATATATATATATATATATATATATATATATATATATTTATTTATATAACTTTTTTTTCAAATCCCCCTATACTTACCTTTCAATCGCCCTGTTCAAAAAATCCTCTCTAGTTATTATACTATAATCACTTTTTGCATTGTTTCGATGCATTATCAATAAAGTGCATTTAAGCCAGGCATTGTATATCAGGGTGCCCTGACCAGGCCTGCGGTACCTGACATATACACCACTGTGACCCCAAATTGTGACCTGTTTTGCTAATTACACCACTATGTTAGATAAGGGATAACAACTTATAATGGGCCAAAGAGAATAATATATAATGCCCCATTAGTAATACAAGTAGAAGTATGTAGCAGGGAGATAAGGTCCATGATGCTCCAGGACCAGGTGACTTTTATTCACTGGTCAGTGTCCCTTGAAATAATAAAAAAAATCCCCCTTAACTTACCTTTTAATCGGCTTGTTCTCCTGTCCTCTTCTCTTCTTTTCTCCAATTCTCTGCTGCTGATTGTTCTTCTCGCGCGGGTGACTCCTCTGTGCTGCGCTCCGCAATGGATATGACATCACGCCCGACATTCACTGCGAGCACCGCACGGAGGAGGAGACAAGGGAGGGAGCCGGAGTACCAGCTGACGTGACCGCAAGGTAAGTATTTTCTTTTCTTTTTTTTGCAAGATTTTTTTTTTCCATTAACAGCGCTGCCCCCTTGCCACAACCAAAACTCCTTCTGGGCCACATTTACAGGCGTGCTGGGCCGCATGCGGCCCACGGGCCACGAGTTGGACAACCCTGGCTTAGATCTTCATTACATGCAACTCGGAAGTTTCTGATGTTTCTCAAATGTATATCAAGATGTTTCTGGTTATCAGTTTTATACACTTTATACACTATACGTTCAGGCCCGACGCTCCCATTAGGCAAAGTTAGGCAGTTGCCTAGGGCGCCGGGCTCTGGAGGGCGCCACAGAATTAAAATGACTTTAAAACTGTGCAGCGACTGCTGACCATACCTTCCACGGCCGCCGCACAGCTTCAGATAAATCCACGGGGAGGGGGAAGGGGCTATGGAGGGGCGCGGATTTTGAAAGTGTGCCTAGGGCGCCAAGGACCCCAGCACCGGCCCTGTATATGTTGCTGTGTAGAACTGCAAACATCAACAGGGTTACAACATGAGCAGACTGACACTGAGCCATTATACACCTTACACATATAACTTGTGTTTCCCAGCTTAACAACATATTCCTGGACCATCTCTGTTCTGCGGTCAGTCTTAACTTCACAAGTAACCTGGTCCTTGGGACATCTGGGATAGTTCCTGTTTTTCTTCCTGTAAACAATTTATGTAATAATACTGAGTGAAGCATATTTAATTTGATACATTTCTAATAACATTACACTCTTCAATCAATATAACAAACATGGCTGAACTATGGTTCACATTTGGGGTCCATCTGCTATACCACTTAACTGTTAACACTGAACCAATAATAACAAAACAACACAACCAATTAACAAAATAAACATAGGGATTCAAAGACTATTGAACACACGGCAGCAGCCAGTATAGTTGTTCTAAATCACTATTCAAAAAATGAAACTGCTTATTTGAATCACTATAGATCCAATAAACACCACACAGAAAAATGCTAAATTCTAATTATACTCCTAGGTTAATAACTTAGCTTCACATATGCCCGTGTAAATGATAGAAAGAGCCTTCTCTAAACCCAGCAGAGGAAGGATGCTTAGTTAGGATACATGGTGAAGGACAGTTATGGTCGCTTAAGATTTCTACAGTGACTGGTCCACGTTTCGTGTCTCCGGCTTCTGCTGCCTCTCCTCGTTCTGACCATAATACACCTTCAATAGCTGCACAGAAATGTCAGTATCCAAAGGCTGCATTATTATTCGGGGCTGTGACTGGACTTTTTCATTTCTCTCCCACAATACGGGTTATCAGGTTCTCAGTGTACATGGAAGCTGCTACTGCGTCACGTATCTGTGCGACTGTGCAAATGCCCTGCAGCCACCGACTGAACCTGGAATGCTCTCCTAAATCTCCCCCCTCCTCTTGAAGCATATGCAAATATCTCATTGCACAACACGAAGTCTCAGGTTTGCATGTGGGTTCGATACTAGGCATTATATATATAAATATATATATATACAAATACATACATACACATAAATATATATATATATAGATAGATAGATAGATAGATTTATAGTCGTCCCCCCCCCCCTCATTTTCTTCTCTGCCAGGGGGAGATTAGCTGCGTTGCTCTGCTCATTAAATAGTGTTCAGGGTGAACCAGGAACATAGGAAGTGTAGAGTCCTGTCATTATTGTAAAGCAGTTCTGTAGAAAACAGTCAGCTAGAATAGTTTAATTATCAATTGCTATTAATTTTAATCTTAAATAAACTTTACACAGTGGCTACTGGTTGTTGTTAATGCATCGTATTGCATATATCTAATAGTACTAGTCAGTATATACAGACTGAGTTAGAAAGATATCATTCTGAAATAACTAATATATTCTTTGAGAAAAACAGTGCATTTGCTGTCAGACTATTAGCAGCAGAATCCAAAAAGTAAACATGAAAATAAACTTGAAAGTTTTTCTAGTGACAGTAATCTTGTGTGGGGCAGTGACAAGTGAAACAAATTAGAGAAACACTGGGGGTGTGTGTGAGATTCAGCAGCAGTAACACACTCCAAAAAATCTCTATATTCTATTATTTTCTATTTTTCAATAATTGTCTAGTTTAGAAGGATCAATCAGTGAAATGTATATTTAAAGAAGGCTGTTTGTGAGAGGTCAGCACGCAGCAGCACACCACAAAAAAAGCCATTTTTTTCTAATTTTTAAATCTATTAATTTCTATCTAATTTGCTGTCGCTATATAAATAAATGAGGATGCTGGGAGACGAAGGTGGCCTGCACCATACTACAAAATTCAAAGATTATATAATATACTGCCAGGTTCAGGGCCTGGTTAAGGCTTATGGCCGCCCTAGGCTAATACACCTGTACCGCGCCCCCCTCCCTCAAATCAATAAAGGGAAATTCAGGATTATTATCCAGCAAACAAATTTAGACAGATTCTCTTACCTGTTCTTGCTGTTCTTTCTTACTGTTCTAGTAGCTTTGTTATCGCTCAGCTTTATCCTCATGAACACCAAACAATACAGAGATCATGCTCCTCCAACAGCCATTTCATCACACCCCAGTGGCCAATTCGTGATGCCCCTGACAATTTCATCAACCACGTCCCAAGTTAATTCATCACCTACCCCACAGCCAATTCATCACCCACCTTAGCTCCCCCCATATATCTTCCTCTTGCCAATTTATAACATTAGTGAAAAGGATGTATAAATAAATTCATGACCCCTTTCCTCCAGCCATCAAATCAATGCCCCCCTTACAGCCCACTCTGCTGTCCCCCTTCAGGACACATTGCCCCCCCTGCAGAGCACACTGCCCCCCATTGCAGCACATACCGACCCACATTGCAGCACACACTGACCCCCCTTAATCACACTCTGCTGTCCCCCTTATTTAACTATGTGGCTATGCCCCTCTTAGCTGGTACAAGGTTTCTCGGTGCTCTAGGCAAAATTTCCTAGAGAATTTTGCACACACCAAATACCCACTTCCCAGACCCTCACACACTTGACTAATGCAAAAAATAAATAAAAGATAAGTCTTACCTCCTCCAGCGGTCCAGATGCAGCGATGATTGATGCAGAACGCAGTCCAGACTCTGCTGCTGCCCAGGAGCGAACACAGGATATCTAGATGGGAGGTGTCCAGGTGTTAGATTTCAGAACAAGAAACACAATAAGTCTATGTATTATGTACTTGGCAAAAGCAATGGGCACCTTCCTTCCTTTATTGGTCCACATGGAAATGACAAGTAATCCAAATAGACAGCTTTAGCATGTCCCCTCATCACACATATGTCCCTTCATCACACATATGTCCCTTCATCACACATATGTCCCTTCATCACACCACTGCCCCCTCTGTGCCCCACACCACTCCCCCCCCTGTGTATCACACCACTACTGACCCCTGTGCATAACACCACTGCTCCTCCCTGTGCATCACACCACTGCCCCCCCTGAATCACAATGCCCCCCCACAGCACACACCCCCTCTCCCCTGTACACCATGCTTTCCTTACCTGACACTTGTCTTCAGGCTTCTGCTCCTCCCTGCCGGGCATCTCACTGACACTGTCGGGATGTAAAGGTGACATCACACCCAACAGCCAGGGAGGAAAGGGAAGGGGAGAGAGTGACAGCGTAGAGAAGGGGGGAGGGGCAGCTCCGGGTCCAAGTAATCAATAGTAAAAATAATCTTAAATGCTGCCAGTGCTGCCCCCCCCCCCTTAGGTTCCAGCGCCCCAGGCTGCAGCCTGATCATCCTATTGGTTGATCAGGCCCTGACCAGAGTACTCATCGGTGGCCAAGAGCATGGCTTTCATTACCTTGTTTTACTTATATGCTCTGTGCCATAATGCTGCCCTTCTGAATCAAACCAGGGGACTCGTATATATATATATATATATATATATATATATATATATATATATATATATATATATATATAAATATGGGAAGGGAGGAAAAATCATTGTCCCGGAGTAAGCTTCATCCAACAGGGACTGCCCGGTACTTGCAGCAGAGGCGGTCCCCAAGAAGGGGTGTCACATATGCGGGAGATTTTCTGGGGAAACAATCTGACACACCTCCCACCCTAATTGAGTATTTATGATCTCTCCTCTGTATTTATGAACACTACACACTTGTTACAATTAAACGGTATTTTGTGTGTTACTTCGTGTCTGTCAGAGATATTTAGCCGCAAACGATGTTTTTGTGTAAAATGTATTAGAAATATATATTACGACCAAAAATTGCAGGAGCATAGCATGTAGTACAGAAATCATGATAGTAGTTTTGAATTCTGCAGGAAGTCTGCTTTCAGGAAATATACGGTTTTACTGAATATGTGCTACTGATGTATGCAAAAAGTGTGGAATTGTAATAAAATAATCCAGCAGACCTCTGGCAGTGAAAGTGTTAACCGGGCACGGACATGGAAGTGCAGACAGTTTGTGTTTATTGTCTTTCTAATACACAAGGTTCACAACCCAGCAGATGCTGAAAGTCTCATAGTAAACTGGCGGAGTGACTCAGACCATTCAGACTGTGACTCAGCCACGTTCCGTCATGTAACCTGTTGTGTCTGGGGTCAGACCACTACTAGGGGATGATTCAGCCATTAACAGCTTCCTGAGGGCTGCAGTAAACTTATTGTCTGTACAGAGGATGATTCAGACGCTCAGTGGACCTCAGTCACGAATGTCACTAGATGCACACTATTAAAAACACAGTGGTTTTGCAGTTTTGCACTTGTGAGTCTATCCAAATGGTCCGTCTAGTGCATGGTTGTCCAACCTGCGGCCCCCAGGCCACATGCGGCCCAGCATCCCTGTAAATGTGGCCCAGAAGGAGGTTTGGTTGTGGCAAGGGGGCAGCGCTCTTAATGGAAAAAAAAAATCCTGCAAAAAAAAGAAAAGAAAAAACTTACCTTGCGGTCACGTCAGCTGGTACTCCGGCTCCCTCCCTTGTCTCCTCCTCCGTGCGATGCTCGCAGGGAATGTCGGGCGTGATGTCTTATTTATCCAGAGGTGCATTGAGAAAACACATGAATGAACAGACACACTTTAATGATCACATGTTACAATTAATGGAGCCAAGACAAGAGATGATTGATAGTAATTAGTTACTGTACTATAATCCTGTATAGGTATTGTTTCATCTGTCCAATCTCCTCTAGTCACTACGTGTGATCTTTACAGCTCTGCCCATCCTAACTCATTGCTGCTTCTATAGCAGCATCCCCCTCTCCTCCACGTGTCATGAGAAGATCTATGTTCTCACCACAGGCTGCGACCTCAAACCTAGGTGGCAACAAACCCTCAGCTGGCAGCCGGGAGGGTGTGAGAATCCGGCAGTGCCCTGTGACTGCCCTGCGGTGTGGAATGTGGCTGTGTAGTGAGATTCATTTATGCACTGACCGCTTCATGGAGAACTTCATTGCTTTGTCTACTTCACATATAAGGAAGATATTGTGCCGCTAGGTGTCTCTAGGTATCTCTATATATATATTGGAGAGTGCACTGTATGTAGCAGCTGATTTAATCATTATTAACTTTTTATTTATATATCGCATCATTTTCAGCAGCGGTGTTTAATCAGAGAACTTTATTCACACACATTAGTTCATGTCCCATTAGAGCTTGCAATCTAACTTCCCCAATTCTGGAATTTAATTATTTCCCTGTTTTACCTGCCCTACAGGCCTCCCGGATTCAAAAGGTCCATAGCTCCACCCAGGGCCGGTGCTAGCCTCCATGGCGCCCTAGGCATTTTTACAAAAACGGCGCCCCAGCCCCCCCCAGGCAACAATCGGCGCCCTCCTCCCTCCTCCCCCCTCACCCCGTCTTTCCTTACCTCACAACCGCCGCCTCTCTGCTCCGTCTCCTCCCCTCAACTCACTGACACTAGTGAATGGAGGGGAGGAGACGGAGCAGAGAGGCGGCGGTGGTGAGCAATAGCCTCTTCCCTCCTTCCCCGTGCATCTGAATGCTGTGCGGCGGCCGTGACAGGTATGGTCAGCGGTCGCCGCACAGTTTTAAAGTAATTTTCATTCTGGAGGGCGCCCTCCAGGGACCCTCCAGAGCCCGGCGCCCTAGGCAAGTGCCTAACCTTGCCTAATGGGAGCGCCGGGCCTGGCTCCACCATCCAACGTGTCTAATACACTATGGGGGAGTTATTAGAGTTGGACTCAAGTGCATTTCCTTTGTGTAAATATGTTTCTTGTGTATAACTCTCCCCACTGTTCATGTGCACGACTAGCGTCAGTATTACAGCACTTGTGGACCCTTGTGCTTTGAGAGGTGGATCGGGCGTTCACGTGTACGTGCAGTGCTGTAAGAGAGTGCAGATACAATTTAAGCGCACTCTTGGGTTGCAAGTATGCCTGAAATATGTTCCTTACAAAGCGTAAATTCTGCGTCTGCACAAGATGTTAAGTTTTCAAGACTTCAAGCTGATGTTGACGATTGCCCCATGTTTACTCTGTCCACATCTTCGCCCCCACAGTCAGTAGCTATATTGGATAAATAAAGAACTCTAAGAGCAGATGCTGGAACCCCATTCGGGGTATAGACTCACAACTAGCGCTCTGAACCGCTTTACGAACATCAATGTTTTTTGAGTGTCTTTCTCTTCATCTCCAGTCATCAGAATTGTTTTATCCTTCTTCCACTGTGCCAGTTTCCACCAGTTGAGCTAATCCTCGCTCATTGCCAATTTAAATTAAATTCTAGTGAATAAACTCATGGTACGCTAGAACCAGTGATTAATTTTTCCTAACTAATGTGGTGGTTACAAGTTAAATTTTAGTGGTGTCATTGCCATATAAATTGTAATCATTCTGAATACTGGAGTCATTAATTATACACTATACGCAATATCTAACGACCAGTAATACAGAGGTACCCAAACTCTGTCCTCAAGAGCAACCAACAGTTCATGTTTTCAGGATTTCTTTAACCATGCACAGGGGAGGTAATCTTTTTATCTGGTTCCGTAATTAACCCACCCGTTTCTACAGACAGAAATCCTGAAAACATGTGATCATGGAGAAAATTAAGGTACATTTAGAAATAACAGAGACTGGAAAACCTTTCCAAACATAATGGTGTTTAAAGCCATTAATACATCCAGCAGACAGAGCTTCTACCAGTGATTGTCAAGTTACACAGCTATCAAAGAACATTTTGAAATATATTGATTTAAATCTACACTGCTGGATCCCTTTTAAAAAAATAATAATAAATTACAAGTGACATTCACTGCATGACAATGAGAAGACGTAGGTGGATCATGAATGTTCCAGAGTGCAGAGGTTTTTTACTATGTCCAATAAAAACTTAATGAAAAATTTAGATGAGCTGGCAATGGTGGAGATGAGAGCAATGCTCTGCAGGAAATGTTAACTAATACCCCGTTCACACCGCCTCAAAAACCCGGGCTATTGTCAGGGGGAACCCCGGCGAGTTTGAACGGGTCCCCTGTAGATGCTACGGATGAACGGTGAGGCCCAGGTTTTTCAACCCAGGTCTCAACTAAACCTATTGAAAAAAAATAATAAAAAAATCAATATCACAAGAGTAGCCAATGAAATCTCTTCTTGTGATGTTGCCAGGGAGACCCGGGTTCAGTCTGAACACGGTCCGCCTGGAAATTTGTCGGGGTGGGGGTCTCGATCACCCGGCAATATCCCGGGTTCATATACCCTGGATATTGCAGGGACGGCAGTGTGGCAAAGTGGTATAAGGGGTCTATTTAACATTGGTGGCCAGTGGGCCGCAGTAAGTTTAATTTTTCATGCAGCAGTAATACAAAATGTCCTGCCACTTGAATTTATCAAGCCAGGACTCGTTGGTGAGTCCTGACGAACCCCCCTCCCAATCTAAAATCCTTCACCAGCAGCTTAACATTGCGGGCGAATAGAGGCTCTGACCACTAGTGCGGCTATTGTGTATGTGTGGTACCCCAAAGCCCTGTTGAACAGCACAGAGGAGTGCATAAACGCTTTTAAAACGCAGGGCTACAAGGGGTTAATTGTGCTCCTGAAAACTTGTGCCCAGGAGTGATTGACAGGAGGAGGATGAAGGCCCTGATTGACTGGGGGAGTAACAGGAAGAAGATGTGCAGGAAGGAGGAGAGAGAGAGAGCAGCATGGTAGAAGGAACAAGGGGGAGGACGTGCAGCCGAGCAGAGAGAAGATAAGCTGCTGCCAGAACTGTGACATTGCCAGCAAAGCGGACGGAGAACAGCTGGGGACACGCAGCGGGGCGCCAAAGACAGTCTCCACTAACTGCAGAACCATCTCAAGGTAAAACCCTAGCCTGCAGTGTACTGCACACACCCCAGTGTCAGAGGGAAGAGTGATGAGAGAATCTATCCAAAACTGACATTGCATTCTTGTACAAGGAAGGATTGTGAGAGCTTTTCCCCCAGATCATAGTTTTACACATGCTGCAGGGAACAATTAAGACGGTCGTTTCAGCTATATCCTGTGTGTGTGTGTGCTGATATCTGGACATTATACCCTGTTGCAGAGCACATGTGCTGATAGAGATTCATTGACTGTTGAGAGAACAGCGCCATCTTGTGGCTGAAATGAGCAACAGCCCTGCTTTCTACTATAATACTTAACCCTTGATGGAAACCTCTGCAGGACATTGGAACACTACCAAATTCCTGTGCACAGGTCAGCCCAGGACTGAGTGGAAAATATGGTAACGTTACCAGGGATAATATTGGTGCACCAAATGTTGAGATGGATGTTAATGTTATGTGATTTACCTAAGAATTGATTTATTAATATTGAAGGTGTGACATTCAGTGTTAGTGGTACCGCTGCAATTCAAGTTAACTCAGCAGTAGAGGCTAAAAGTGGGGCGTCTGACCCATAGGGAATAGCACGGTACCCCAAACACCTGAATAAGAAGTAGCCCTCTAGTGGGCGCGGTAGTGACCGTAAGAGTCTTGATGGGTTATTATTGATGGTTATTGCATCATCACCAATCAGATATTGTTAACGTGAAAGTAGTAACTGTGATTACCAGTGTGCCTTATTAGACAATGTGCATTGAAGATGTTATCGTTATTCTGCCTTATACTCACCAGGTGTATGTTATATGTTAAATGCTATTGTGCTCTATGCTGATCAGACGCATTATTTTGTCATTACTATTGAGCTAAAGGGGTCAGTGGCGCGGTGTCTTACCGAAACTATCCTTACCGCATTCTCAATAAACACAAGTTGTTTGACCAATCCTTGTCCCTTTCATTGAAGTATTTATCTCCTGACCACCGGATATCCGAACAGAAAAGAACCTGACTCGTGTCTGGAGGACAAGGTAAGGGAAGGATTCCCATCAATACTCGACCATCACACATGCGCAGCTAAGGCCAGGGAAGATGTGGTTGTAGGCCATGATTTGTTGACCCGACCTTTTCTATAAAGTCAGATTGGGTTGGTCAGGTGACGTGAATTGCGTTATTTTGTCTCGCCCATACGTGCGTGATGATGAACATTGTGCATTGGAAGATAGGTCATAAATACGTGAAGCAGCCTTGTCCCGGCATCTGGGAGAATTACAGATTTTTTCGGGAATCCAGGAAAATTCTCAGAAATTCAGAGGCCTCTCTGTACATTCCGAGTTGCTGTGTATTGTATAACTTGTTTAAGTGATATCACCTTCCAAACCGCAATGTATGTTATGACCTGTAAACGTGCACATGTATAAGTGTGTTGTATCATGGGGGGCTCCTTACTGAATGCAGGCTAGGCGCACACTCGTCATCCTTTTCCAAAACACAAAGAAGAGATGTCAGGTTGTTGTGAGACAAAGACATAGGAGACTGACAACGTTAATCTCTTGCCAAACTCCCTGGGGGCTTCTCAAACAGTGATTGTGGAAAATGTGGAAAAGGAGATGAATATAGCGCTCCTGGGACCTCACATCTGTAGTGATCAATGTGGTTTATTCATTTGCAGGACAAGATATTTAAATGAGCTTCAGTGGATGGACAGGGTGCATTGTGGGAAGTGATCAGGTGTCCTGTAATGTCACCTTCTATGCACACTCTTCTCAAATACACAAATGTGAAAGTGGAAATTAATTGTCCATTGGTGTAAGTCGGCACAGGGCCTAGGCTGCCAATGTTTAGGGGATGCCTAAAACATTACTCCCTACATGTCAGTCCCCTGCAGCGGGACAGGGGGCGTGCTCATGTTGCGATGGGGGTGTGGCCATGGCATGAAGGGGGCAGGGCCGCACTCCCAAAGCGCTAGGCTGCCATTAGAAATCTCCCTTCCCCCAACATTCCCAACTGCAGGACAAACATGTCTTCATGCTGGATAGCGGGGCAGATCCCTATAATCGGAA
This sequence comes from Mixophyes fleayi, assembly GCF_038048845.1. NCBI lineage: Eukaryota > Metazoa > Chordata > Amphibia > Anura > Limnodynastidae > Mixophyes > Mixophyes fleayi. The sequence continues at coordinate 18,751,143 of NC_134403.1, forward strand.
TTAACATTTTTACAATCCTACAATAGGCCTCACAGATCATTCCCATGGGAGATGTCACTGTAACGTAGGTGTTCACCTACTGAGGGGGGCTGAGAACACCTATTAGGAGCCAGTCACAAGTTTCGAGCAACAATCAGAAGGCGCAGTCTCTTGACTTGTGATTGGTTCTTCGACCCCGATCCCCCTTCCTTGGTTTTCGGCTGGGGATGTAAGAGGAGGAGAGGAGCCCCCGGGGCTACGACTTGGGGGGGGGGGTCACGATAGTAAAATCTTCTCTGTAGGTGCAGCTTTAAGATCACTGAAATTATTGTCAGACAAAATATTGTGTCCGACCAGGAATGAGCTGAAAAGCAGAATATAAAATAAATATATATTCAGAAACACATCAGTTTGTTAGAATTCAGAATTCCTCTGCAGCTATGAATACATTTGCATTGAGCGAGCTGAGCTCTCTGACCTTCATACCCTTGGTATCAAATGAGGATTTAACACGAAAAAAATTGACATCTCCTTGGGAGGAAAATAAATCTGTATTTTATGCTGTCGATTCACAAGAAGAAGGAAAACTGAACATTGTTCATTTATTATCAAGTAAAAAAATGTTTTTGAAAGTGATGGCTAACCTTTTCAGCTTGGTGTGTCGAAAATCGGAAAAAAGTGTTGCCATCCCTGGGTCGTGTGTCACTTCAAGAAATTTTCATAATTTGGTGATATTTACAGCCCTAATAAAGAAAGAGTTATATTTTTAATATATTTGTACTATTTATTAGTTCGAAAAGCAAAAACAAATAATGATTTACCTTAGTGACTTTTCTGTTGCTGAATTGCATTTGATAGATCTTCAATTGCAGGTTTGTATTTTGTGCACTTCAGGGCCAAGCAAGCGCTGCTAACTTCACCTGTCAGTCTGTTTCTTTTATTTGTTTTAATATTATTTAATGCTGAGAATAAAGTCTCACAAAAGTATGTTGAGGGAAAAATTGTGAGTAAAGCCATTCCTAGATTTTTCAGGGTGCTAAAAGTGTCTGGTAATCTGTTCCAAGCACTCCAAATTTCCTGTTCGTAGTGGCAGTCTTCTTCATTCTCCAAACGATTTCTTTCCAGATTCTCAAGTCTGGACCTCAAATCGACAAACACTTGAATCCAGATGCTGGCTTGAAATTCATCAAGTTGCATTTCCAAATCATCAATTTGCATCCATTCGAAACTATTTAATTCTAAAGTACTGTAGACTACTAAATCCGGATACTTAATTATTTTGATGGTCTGTTCCAGGTTTCGAAATTGATTAAATCTTTCACCAAACTGGTCAAATAACGAGTTCACAATATGCTGGTACTTCATGTGCATGGGCTCTATTTCATTTTGTACAGTTGTGCTGTTGTTCTCAAAATACTTTTTTACTGGAGGAAAATACTTATAAGTTTTACTTTCTATATCTCGCTTAAAGTTTACTTTGAAGGGCTTTGATGTATCCAAACATAACATCAATACTTTTGCCAAAACCTTGTAATTGTAAGTTTAGCTCATTCATATGAACAGAGATATCTGTGAGAAACATCAATGAGTTGACCCACTTATGATCATTGAGCTGAGGAAAGTTTGCAAGATCCTTATTCTCAAGAAAAACCTTAATTTCTGAAAAGCACTCCACAAATCGCTCAAGTACTTTCCCTCGGCTCAGCCACCTCACATTACTGAACATCAACAGTCCACTGTAGGTTGAATCAACTTCCTGTAAAAGTGCAGTAAATTCTCGCTTGTGAAGGGGTCGAGCAGCTATGAAATTCACTATTTTTGTTACAACTGACATTAAATCATTTAATTCTGTGAATCCTGCCTTGGCACACAACACCTCCTGATGGATAATACAATGAAAAGGCACAAGTGGACGTCCAATAGCTTCCATAAGCAACTTCACAAATCCTACACTTTTTCCCACCATATTGGGTGCCCCATCTGTCGTCACTGACACAACTTTACACATATCAATGCTTAGGTCACGGAATGTTTGTGTAACAACCTTACATATTTCCTTCCCTGATGTACTTATTGGCACTGATTCTAACTTTATCAACTCTTCTCTCATTGTGAGACCATCTGAATATCTAGCAATAATGGCCAACCGAGCATTTGATGTGACATCAGTAGTTTCATCAAGAGAAATTGAAAAATATTTACAATTATCTAAGTCTCCTTTTAATTGATGCTGTATGTTTGTGTTCAATCTCATTATTCTGTCTTTGATGACATTTCTACTGATTGGTAGCTCAGAAATTCGCTTAATAATAGCATTTTTATTTGGCATTTCGTGAAATAAAATTGGTGCACACCTTAGAAGAGTTTCTTTAATAAATTCTCCTTCACTGAGGGCTTTTCCATGCTGAGCTATGGAGTGAGCAACACATAAACTTGCTGATGTTAAATTTGTAGAGCCTCTTACAAATTTAAGGAGGGAATTTGATTGGCTCTTATAGAGGTGTAACTGCCTAGAAATGTATTCCTTCCTTTCATCCAGACTTTTTTCCAAGAGCTGGCGATGATTAGTTTCAAAATGTCTATTTATGTTCCACGTTCTGCTTACTACAGTCTCATTACATAGTATGCACAATGATCTGTTTTTTCAGTCTATAATGCCATACATCTCTGTCCATATGTCTTGAAAGGGTCTGCTACTGCTACTGCTACTACCACTCTCTTTATCATTCAATCTTGCTTTTTTATGTTTTGGATTCTCCATCTCAGGGCTGCAACAATACATAAATAAAAATCAGGGCATTTTCTATAAGGTTAATTCATAAATTAACTTATATTATTTTGTACCAGGAGTCAGTACAACAACACTGTTACAGAGGTAATTAAAAACCTATTGACTGCTTTACCTTTGTAACGGTGTTGTTGGACAGACTCCTGTACAAAATCATTTAAAGCACTACACTACGTACTCCCTTCTGTAGCTAGCAGTAGGCAGGCACGTACCTGCAGCACTTTTGGCAGAACTCAGCAAGTCTGTGGAGCAGGAACTAGACTGGGCTTGGAACAGTAGAAGAGGCTCCAGATGACAGGACAGGAAAAACACAGCCTCCAGAAGAAGAACCCTGAAGAAAGATAAAAGTCAAGATGATGGCTGTTAAAAGGGACTATTGCACTCCCTCTTACTAAACCACGCATCTAAACATAAGAAAAACAGCGCTGTGGGTAGTAAAGTGTATAAAAATTTATATAATTGATAATATCTCTAAAAATATATGTATATATATATAAAAAAAATCTTAACTAATAGTAAAATTCATTTCATTACCCACCTTTGGCCATTTTCATTTCTCCCTCCGACAGCCATTGCCCCCACCCCCTGCAGATATTTTCATTACCCCCTCTGCATGTATTTTCATTACCCCCCCTGTAGCCATTGACACCCCCCCTGCAGCTATTTTTCCTTACTTCACCCTGCAGATATTTTCATTACCCCCCCTGTAGCCATTGACACCCCCCCTGTAGCCATTTTTCCTTACTTCACCCTGCTGATATTTTCATTACCCCCCCTGCATTTAGCCATTTTTCCTTACTCTCCCCTGCAGATATTTGCATTACCCCCTTCTACAGTCATTGTACCCCCTGCAGGTATTTCTTCCCCCCCACAGCCAGTTTTAGTTGTCCCCCCACAGTTATTTCCTTGTCTCTCCTACAACCGTTGCCCAGTATTTTTTTGTAATTTTTTAGTCATTAAATCCCCCCCCCCCCCCGCAGGTATTTCCTTACCTGCTATTTGCTCGCCGCCTCAGGAAGAAAGACCGCGCAGCCAACTACGCGGATGCGCGTGACGTCATCACGTCACATCGGAAGCGCCGGGAGCGCTGGGCAGGAGGGGAAGCTCCAGTCACAGCTGAGAGGAGCCGGAAGCATCGGGGGCAGGAGGAAGTTGGGAGCTGCCAATCTAGCACATCCAGAAGCGCCGGCCCTGCGTGTCAGCCCAATTGCCTCAGCATGTCACCAATGACACGCGTGTCATAGGTTAGCCATCACGGATCTAGGACATGCCCTACCCTAACTATAAACCTGTCTCCACAGTTTAACTTACATCCCCCTCCAATGCAACATGGTTTTGCTGACATGCAAAGTTACAATTTTTGGGGGATTTCCTTTCCTCAATGAATCAGGGCCTGTGTGTTTTTATGTATTAATTAATATTTTAAATTTTTTTGCATATATATATATATAAAAACACACACACACACATGTATGTACACGCACACACACAGTGGTGAAGTGGGCTGATAGGCTGTGGTATTCCATACATCCACTTCTACTGCCTTGATTGTAAAACTGTTCTGAGTTTCCACTTTGAACACTGTGCATAAACATAGACATATAGGTATGGGTTGGGGTGGGAGACGCTCGCTCGCGCGCGGGGGGGGGGGGGGGGGGGGGGGCGGCAACAGATGTGTTAGCCTGGGGCGGCTGGAACCCTTAATCAGGCCCTGTCCATAGCTGACAACTGGGGTTCCAGAATGGGATTTGTCATACCTCCGGTCAATTTAGAAGTACAATTGGGACAAAAATAAGCCATGCCCCTGATCTGACCACACCCAGTTCTGCAGAGACCACACCCATTCCCACATAAGTCCCTCCCTGTTCCAGTTAATCCAAGCATATATCACAGACTTAGGCGACGTCCGGAAGAGGGGTGTGACTAGAGGGCGGGCCTCGAGTAAAATGACGAATTTCACGGGGGGCAGGGCCAAAGTGACGCAATTTGATGGTGAATCGCGTCATTTTAGCAAGTTAATTTCGGGATGCGTGAGAAATGCCAGCTCGGACTGACCCGAATTCTGGGAGTCTCCCAAACTTTCCGGGAGAGTTGGCAAGTATGATATATCGATATATCATCTAGAGGTCACTCCCCTTTCAGGGTCCATGTTTTACAGTCCTGCCAAAATAGTTAGTGTTGGGACATATGTTCTGTGAACATGATGGGCCTGATTGAGGGAAGGGGCAGATAAACATAAGCAGTCAGGGGCGAACAGCAGCTCCATTTCGGCGAGTCTGAATTTCACAGCAGCCGCGGCGCTGTCAAGAAGCATCCGCGGCAGTGCTGTATTATACTACAATACAGCACTGCCGCGGGCGCTTCTTTGACAGCGCCGCGGCTGCTGTACAGTACCGTTGGTTCGCAGTTTCGGCAGCGCTGTCCTATACAGCAGCCGCGGCGCTGTCAAAGAAGCATCCGTGGCGGTGCTGTGGCCGCGGACGCTTCTTTGACAGCGCCGCAGCTGCTGTACAGTACAGTGCCACTATGGTGGGCACTTAGTTAGCGGAGGGGGGGTTCTGGAGAACCAGAAACCCCCCCTGCGTTCGCCACTGGCAGTGTACAGCAAGGACATTTCAATGCAGATGCAGCCGATCCAAGTCCTGGGTTTCTCTAAACTTAATTTTTCTTTAGTGGTGTGATTTGCACCAGCTACAGGCAGGTGTAAGTGCCGACTGATAGTGATGACTGACATGGTATAGTCTTTGTATTAAAAACCACACGTATGTCACTAGATAGCAAAGAAAATGTGTATGCTAGGAAGAATGACTATATTATTTGTACAGTACGCATTAAGAGCACCTTGATTTATGTATTTAATGTAAAAAAAAAAAAATGTTTTAAAATCCATATTTGTATTAATGATTATACTGTTAATAGTTGTTCATTTATTTTATAATTGATTTTTTTTCTGTGTTCTGATGCAGCCAATTAGTGAACAAACGCTTCTGCGAATACTGCAGTCTGTTGTACCTGTCAAGTAACGATTAGAAAGAGGGTACTTCATCCAGATCATAGGCAAACTGAGGGGGTTTTTCCTAGTGCCTGGAAATCCCCCTCCAAGCCTGGGGCACTGTATAATTGAGGTGGCTGGACCTTGCCCCCCACTTCACACTGCTCTGCTTGAAAAGGGAGAGCTGCGCAGTGGCGCACGCAGGGGGGGTTTCTGGGTCTCCAGAACCCCCCCTCCGCTAACTAAGTGCCCACCATAGTGGCACTGTACTGTACAGCAGCTGCGGCGCTGTCAAAGAAGCATCCGCGGCCACAGCACCGCCGCGGATGCTTCTTTGACAGCGCCGCGGCTGCTGTATAGGACAGCGCTGCCGAAACGGGGGGAGGGGTCAGGGGGGTGACAATCCTGCGTGCGCCCCTGCTGCGTGCACCTAACAGTAGTGCACGCAGCATTGTCCGTGTATATTATGGGGATAGGAAGAGTTGGAGAGCAGCCAAGCACTGTCTAATATTATAGCCACGCCCCCATGCATGCTGTTCATGCCCACTGGCGGCGTGGTGTGGAAACCCCCCTCTACAAATCCTGCGTTTGCCCCTGCAGATTCAAATGGAAACACGACTTGAGATGCGCTTCCATTTGAAAATGATCGGAAATACGTTGGAGTTCCGAGCTCCTCTTTACAATGCAAATTGTGTGCAGTTTGCGTCCGAACACAAATCAGATACTATGGGGCATATTCAATTGTCCGAAAGTTCCGCGGCGTTAAAACTATTATAGTTAATACGGTGAAATCCAGCGACTAAATTACCGTATTAACTGTTTTTCCGGTAATAACGGTAATTGTGCGTGGACCGCGGGATTTTGGGCGTTTCCGCCGACAATTGAATACCCCCTATGTGTCCATAAATGCAGATAGGGTTTGAGGAAAGTCCGCCTAGGCTGGAGCCAATTGGCTTTCACACTAAAATGTTTCTACTTCTGTTCTACCTTTAATTGTACTACTTCAAGTTCACCAGTCGTCTCCATACAGGGAAGCGTGAGAGCACAGCCAATCGATTCACTAGGAATCAGCTACAAGATATAAAGATCTTTACATATTTATATGTGTTAGATCACGCTATATTATAGTGCAGTAACTCATATCTCAGTTACAAGCGCCTTCTACAGCCCTAATCTCAGGATGATATCCTCCTGCTACACCAGTGAGATGGGCAATAGACAGATCATTGGCCTCAAGGGGGACATTTTTCAGGAAACAGAGACAAACCCCACACAATGAAGCAGCTGCTGGGAAGACAGACACGCAGGGGGGCGATATGTGGAGGGGCCCCTGGATATGTCTGGATTTATAGTCGGCAGCTGGACGCAGGATATCAAAGGGAAGGAGGGAAGTTTTAATTGTTATAGATGGAGCGACAGCAGATAGATTCAATGACAGCGTCAGTTCACTGCTAAGAAATCTCATTTTATGGAGGACCAACCTGGTGGCACCATCTGAGACAGAGACAGAAAGCAAATAACTTAAAATAGGTACCCCTGTAAAAAAAGGACAGTACAGTGTATATATATATATATATATATATATATATATATATATAATAGTAATATATGGCACAACCTGTAAGCTAGGAGGAATGGATAGGGAAGTGGGACATTTGAGGGGGTATGTATATATGTATGCTTGAATTAAACATATAAAAATGACTTATTTATTTACAGATACTTCATTTGTCTCTGATAAGTACGACACACACCAATATGGAAGATGTAATAGTTGCCAAATATAGAAGATGTGACACTGACGGCAGAAAATCTTAGACAAACATGGATGCTGACATACCTCACAACCAGGGCCGGTGCTAGGGTCCATGGCACCCTAGGCACTTTGTCAAAATCGGCGCCCCCCCTGCAAAAATCGGCACACCCCCCGCGCAAAAATCGGCGCCCCCCCCCCCCCCCCCCCGCGCGCCGCAGGAACACTTTGAAAATCGCCTCCCTCCTCCCCACGTCTTTCCTTACCTTGCCTCAACACCGCCGCCTCTCTGCTCCGTCTGCTCCCCTCCGCTCACTGACACTGTCGGGCCCTGATGATGATGTCACGGCCAGACAGTCATTGAGTGGAGGGGAGGTGACAGAGCAGAGAGGCGGCGGTGGTGAGCAATAGCCTCTTCCCCCCTCTCCGTGGAAGTATCTGAATGCTGTGCGGCGGCCGTGGAAGGTCAGCGATCGCCGCACAGTTTTAAAGTAATTTTCATTCTGTGGCGCCCTCCAGAGCCCGGCGCCCGAGGCAAGTGCCTAACCTTGCCTAATTGGAGCGCCGGGCCTGCTCACAACATCCTCCAAAAATGGGGCGTGGCAGCATCATGTAAGGGAATACTTACCTACTCCTGTAAACTTGTTTCCGGGAGAGGGGCGTGACTGGAGGGCGGGAGGTAAATGACGTAAATGACGTTTTGCGGGGGGCGGGGCCAAAATGGCACGAATCACAGAGAATCGAGTCAAATTACGCGATTCTCTGTGAATTCCGAGATGCGAGAGAAATGCCAGCTCTCGCGGGAGCCCGGGAGACTAACCCGAAGAGTTGGCAAGTATGTGTAAGGGGCTTGTCTACATTACAGAGTGTGTGTCTCCCAACACTCCTCCTAAAACACCCTTGCATTGCACCTGCCTGCAGTGCGCGTGGAACTTGCACAGCATGGTGAGCTGGGAAATATCTCCCAACGTCCTGCGAGACAGGAGAAATCCCCAAAGGGGGGTCTTCAACTCAGCGCGATGTGCTGCGGACTGCCTCCGAAGGGTGTGTGAAGGAGGGGTGCAAGGAAAATGAGCGGAGATTCCTTACCAAAATAAGCGTATATGTAGGCAGGCAAATATAGGGGCAGATCTCAAAGAAATGAATCCCCCCTAAGGCGGCGATTCAATTCAGCGCAAGGTCCCGTATAGGCTCCCTACAATTTGCGGCTGCGCCTGTTTCCGCGTGTTCGGTACAGAACATTTCATGAGGCCTCAACGGGATTTTGGCAGCGATTGAATTCCCTCCCTGAGAACGATTCTATCTCGTCAGACCTGGGAGCACTACAGACCCCATGGTGACATGTATAAGGCATGTTATTATAACATATATAAATATTTAATACATACTTACTTACTTTTAAATGTCGGCCTCCGGGAGATTCGTCGGAGCGGTGGGCGTGTGGCTCTGTGAACCGTGTCATTTGGCCCCCCACCATGCGACTCAATGCCGCAGAGATTCACTGAGAATTGCGTGGCTCCAAATCCTACCTACTTCACTAGGAAGTGGGCAGATGCGGGAGGATGCCCTACTCTCCCAGGAGTCTGGGAGACCTACCTGGAATTCGGGAGTCTCCAGGACATTACGGGAGAGTTAACAAGTATGATTTATTATCTTATAAAGGCTGGAAAATATGAATGGACGGGAAGAACTGCATAAAACATGCAGATGTGGGAACTGTATTGTGCAGATGGACAATACTGAAAAAAGTCACAGCCTAATTATGTGATGTGTGGGGGGAGCTTACTAATGACAGGTAACACAGTGGCGCACGCAGGGGGGGGGGGGTTTCTGGTTCTCCAGACAGTGCCCCTACATAGTACTGTACAGCAGCCGAGGCGCTGTCAAAGAAGCATCCGCGGCGGTGCTGTATTGTAGTATAATACAGCACCGCCGTGGACGCTTCTAGGACAGCGCCGCGGCTGCTGTATAATAGTTCTCCCTCAATCAGTTCAGCTCTTAGTCTCTGCCGACATGTAAAGTTGGCTTCAGAGGGTGACGCGGCGGAACACTGACGTTATCCTGTAAAGTGCCCGTGACTGGTAGGTTTTCTCAAGTGCTGACAGCGACTAAACACTGGTTCCGCTTCATGATTGTATCCATGTATGTCAGCACAAGTGTTGCTCATCCAGTTGGTAGATGGCATCCTTCAGTTGGCGTGATTACCTGGCATCTGGTATTTGTGCAGGACTTGGTTAAGGATTTTGGTACTGGAAACCAAATCAGTACTACTCCCAGCATTAAAACATACCAGTAATTGTTCTGTGATACGGTACATTTTTGAGGGAGATCTTGCTGCTTATGAATGATGTATACAGTATATTAATAAGTATATTAATATTATTTTAACTCTAAGTGCTTCATCACGCTCATGCTCACTCATGTCCACTAAAGTGTGCAGGACTGCCCCCCTGAATCCTGAAGATTATAAACAGAGATATTCTCCTTATCTTATTGTGGATGACCCCTTGCTTCTTGTTGTCCTCTATTGGCTAATTGCTTCTCTTCCCTTTGTCTAATTGTTTACGTCTGATCTTTCAGTTCTACCTGTGCATCCTGACATTGGTGTATGTGGTACCAAACCTGGACTTCCCATTAGACACAGTAGACATGTACCGAAGTTTGTTGTAGGCTGGAAGGTGACAATATACATTGTGTTTTTTTGCATGAACTGAGTGGTTTGAGAATTGATGTAACATTTCTACAGTTAAATACACATTACTAGGTAGAAGAGGTATACTTAAGGAACATGATTTCAAAGAAGAAGGTATGAATTGTGCAGGCTAGTATCCAAAAATCCTGTTGTATGACAGGTCCAGCAAAGCTACAAAATGTGCTATGCAAAAGCATACCTGTCAACGTTTGAGCTTTGTTATTCAGGACAGTGCGGGCCTCTGACAAGGAGTCCTTTCCATGCCAGTGCTGGGTTGTGGAAGAGCATACTTGCCAACTCTCCCGGAATGTCCGGGAGACTCCCGCATTTTGTGAGAGTCTCCCGGACTCCCGGGCGAGTGTGGCAATCTCCCGAATTCTGCCCACTTCACTAGGAAGTGCCCCACTTCCTAGTGAAGTGGGCAGAATTAGATCCCAAACGCCGCGATTCCCGGTGAATCGCGGCGTTTGGCCCCGCCCACGCTGTCAAATGACGCAATTTGCGTCATGACGTCACAGGGGGCGGGGCCGAAATGACGCGATTTCGGCCACCCCGCCCCTTCACGCCCCCCTCCACTGGCTGGCTCCCGGAAGGGAGCTGAAGAAAGTAGGTAAGTATGTGGAAGAGTCACATTTGGGGCATGCCACATCCCCTGGGAGGTAACTTAGTCCTAACTGTCGTGATGGCGGAACAGTCTCCTAGAATCAAAACTGCCCCATTAAATCAGGATAGATGGGAGCATAGGCAAACCGAGGGGGGTTACCTAGTGCCTGGGACCCCCCTCCAAGCCTGAGACACTGTATAATTGAGGTGGCTGGACCCTGCCCCCGCTTCACACGGCTCTGCTTGAAAAGGGAGAGCTGTGTGCACCTAACAGTAGTGCACGCAGCATTGCTCATGTATATTGTGGGGATAGGAAGAGTTGGAGAGCAGCCAAGCACTGTTTAAAATTATAGCTATGTCCCCATGCATGCTGGTCACGCCCACTGGTGGCCTGGTGTGGTAACCCCCCTCTACAAATTCTGCGTTTGCTCCTGTAACAAGGTGCAATATAATATAATATAATAACATATAATATAATATAATAACATATAATATAATATAATATAATAACATATAATATAATAACATATAATATAACTATATCTCTATCTATCTATCTATCACTATAATCTCATTGATCAAGTGGCTGGGAAGGGGTTAACAGCCACACACGTGGTGGGCTCCTTTCACACAGCTGCGAGGTCACGTGCAGGCGGACCCCAGCCAATGAGCAGCCGGCGGCGGCTGTGTGAGGCAGGTCATTGGTCGCGGCTGGCGAGGGCTCAGCCAGCCTGTCACACAAAGTGACGAGAAGCCGGGCGGCCCCAGCCGGACGCTGATTGGACGGGACCGCCGTGAGGAGGCGGAGAGCAGGAGGAGGGGCTTTGTCCCGCAGAGGCAGATGATTGGTCACCAGGTGAGGTGGGCGTGGGGGCCCCCCCTGAGCGGCCGTGGACTCTGAGCGAGTAGTCAGTCAGTGTGGAGTGCGGAGACCGGGGGGGCTGGAGCCGGGTGTGTGCGCGAGGAGAGCGGGTCACCAGCGAGGACACCTGGATCCCTGTGAGAGGTGAGGAGGGGCCGGCAGGTGCCCGGATGGTGGGCAGGTGCAGGCATAGGCATGATGCATCATATGTGTTGTACACATGTTCCTTCTAAGTGCACTGTCTGGTACATGTTATCACTGTGTGTAGTGATGCATGTCATGTGCAAGTTCATTGTGGACATGTATGATGCATATACACGTGTGTGTGTAATATATATATATATATATATATATAATTTTGCATGTGCAATGAATTATAATGCATATAGAAGCATTTGATGTGTCCAGTATTGTCCCTCTTTAACACTTGCATAACTTAAAAAATAGACATTTAAAATTGCATTCCCTCCATCTGTGTCTATAGACTCTGATTTGCTGCTGGATGGAACCATTGTGGTTCCCAGTGAATCTAGATCTGTATCTATAGACACTTAGCTGGTGTGTCCCTGGCAGCTCAGTGCACTATCTCCCTGTAAGATGCTGACATAGACACATCAGCTTTCTGTGAAGTCTCTGGGGGGACATCACTGATAGACCCCCTGGGCACACACAATACAATAAGGACCTAAGGACCTAATCTTGGACAGGGATCAGTCATTTTTCGTGTCAACGGCACATTCTGGGAAAGTGTATTTAGAGCATAAATCCATTATACGCTGATAAAGTGCTGTTTATGTTATGTATTTGTTCTCTGCAAGGACTGGTGGGTTGTCTGTATAGCTGGATCTAACCAGCAGTGATTTACTTGATGCTGTAGTTATATATTACATACATGTGGGAGGAGATGAAAGTGTGTCTCTATATATATATATATATATATATATATATATATATATATATATATATATATATATATATATATATATATATAATTTTGGTACAGTCATTGTTTTTGCAATTGGAAATTTTAACTCTATAGTTTTTCTGTTTTAAGAGTCCAGTGCTCTGCACCTGCACACACAGGCTTAGAATAGCTTGTAGTGATTTGTGTGGACCAAAAGAACAATATTTTAACCCTTCCATAGTGAAATATGAAATATTTATTTTATGCCATCCTAAGCGGACACGTTTTTACACATATACAATGGATCAATTGTATCCCTGTTACGGTGATCTGAGAAGAGGTTGTTTTGCTATATCGTTGTGCTAGTGTTATCCTCTAATTTGCAAGTTATACACTATATGATTTGTACCATAGTATATGCTACTTGGGCTGTTTTAGAACCCCCCCCCCCTCCTCCCCCTTGCAAGCAACCAATCATCTTTGTCCTTAGAGCGAATGTCGTCAGTCCAGAGGTTCAAAACCAAGTTTTAACATGCGATACAGACCATGTAGGCAGCCATTTTTGTTTGTGGTTTGAACCAATATTCACAAGTACGCAGTCATGTCCGTTCACTAAACTTTTAATAGACTATATTATTTTGAACATTGGTTCAGTGTGTCAGGGATGTCATTAAGGAATCTAAAGGTTCCTTATTAATATTGTTTACCCCCTCAAAATGGCTGCCCCCAGTGTGCGTAGGTTGGTGAGAGTTGCGTGTTGAATGACCAGGGTGGCCCCAGCCCCTATAAACAGTGCCCTATGTACAGGATAGTCAGATATTATCGGTGCTGCCACGATCAGTCCCACCTTTTCTGGGGTTAATGCTCCCTCCTATCTCTGCTCTGGTTCTGCCCTATTACTAATGTTGGCACAGAGTCACGTCTCGCTGGCACTATATTGACTTTCATTTACTTCCTTCAGTTATATTTCTGACTAACGTCAGAACCTATCCCAAGTATGTACATAACTGTTCAATAAAGATATAGGGGGGAGGTTCACGCCATCTGTTCCTAGGAATTCACACTTTTGTGGGCTGACTGAGGCGTCACATGTGAGCAGTCTTTCTCCTATCATCATCATCATTTATTTATATAGCGCCACTAATTCCATAGCGCTGTACAGAGAACTCGCTCACATCAATGCCTGCCCCATTGGGGCTTACAGTCTAAATTCCCTAACACACACTAGGGTCAATTTTGATGGCAGCCAATTAACCTACCAGTATGTTTTTGGAGTGTGGGAGGAAACCGGAGCACCCGGAGGAAACCCACGCAAACACGGGGAGAACATACAAACTCAACACAGATAGTCATGGTCGGGAATTGAACTCATGACCCCAGCGCTGTGAGGCAGAATTGCTAACCACTGAGGCACTGTGCTATGGTCTGACGTTCTCAATTTGGAGGTGTCAATCCAGGACTCCCGATGAAAGTGCTGGCACCATAGGGATGTACCCGCTTTGTGACGGGCAGGACGGACCTTTCACCATTCGGAGGCCTCCAGATGTGGGAGAATCTCTATCATTTGCTGACATATGAGTTTTGCATGTTAAAATACATGTCTATGCATTTACTGTCAGTGGAGGCTGCCATGTTTTGCACTTAATCAATGTTGTGGCGCTGCGGAATTTTGTAGTATCTTATAAAGAACTAGGACCCCCGCCCCTCCTCCCATTCCCTGAAGTTGATGATGCACTGGTGGAGAATTCTCATTCTCCCAGGTTTAAGGCTTGTGTATTGGTCTTTCACACATCCTCACTCCTTCCCATAGCTTCGAATTCCTGTGTGAAGTGTGCACAGTAAAGTGTCAGCTCTCGCCCCAAGCTGCTCCCTGCCGACACTGTACACGGCTCAGCCGGGGCATCAAGATGCTGCGTGTTTGCTTCATCTGTTTCCAGCTATTTTATTTGCTGTGATCTGTGTTTATTAGTCTGCAGCAAACACACCTGTTTGTCTGGTGATCTCAGAATGGCTGAGATATAAGGTTCAGTGAAGTCATTGCTAGTTAGAGGGAGTGCGTTACTCAGGAGAGGCAATATTGTGCCTGGGAGAAAGCAGGATAACCAGGAACCTAGCAGAGATATAACTTGCTTCCTCCTTAAAGTATTGTATTAATCTGTCACAGCTCTGCTCAGTTCTGTTGTGCAAGAAACATAAAATGCTCTCAAATTAAATTTAATCAAAGACTTTTTTTTTTTTTAAAGAACAATGCTTTCATTGAACAGTTTGTAGACTGTACAGTCAAATGTAAATCTGCTAAAGTTTATAGTGAGCATTTCTGGACAGGATGTCGCTGAGCGTCCAATCTGGTTGTGGACGTCGCTGAGCGTCCAATCTGCTCGCTGTCGCTGAGCGTCCAATCTGCTCGCTGTCGCTGAGCGTCCAATCTGCTCGCTGAGCGTCCAATCTGCTCGCTGTCGCTGAGCGTCCAATCTGCTCGCTGTCGTGGACTTTTCAAGTTCCAGGTGATCAAAATTTTCAAGCTTGGACAATCATATTTTTGAAGGCTCTAGTGTCTGCCACACAGGAGTGATCATTTTAAGATCTTGTAAAACATGAGCATATTGGGGGAAAATGTTTATTAAGCTTGCCATTCATGTTTCAACGATCTAGTATTTTCACTCTCCCCCTCTCACAAATTACAAGAGATACAGCCCTCTTGTTTCGGATTAGCTAAAATGTGTTTGCATTTTTTTGTTTTTTTTTTAATGAAGAATATTGATTTAATTTATATATACGTCTTTAATGACTTGTATGCATAATTAACGTGCTACGAAGACGTTATAATTTCATTGATCTCTTTCTGTATGCGGGTTTGCAATTAGGCTTGAAAATGCATTGGTGTGAAAGGAAACCGATTTTTTTGTGCACTAATTATAAAAGGGCATTTACGCTGGATTAGTAATTGAGATGGATCCACTTCCTGATATTAGAGCCACTAATTGCAATTGGCCGAATATTGGCACGTTTGTGACCCCTCCCCCCAAATGATTTGCATTCCAGATGAATGATTGGTGCGACTGATTTCAGAGGTGCCCAAAAATTTAACAGGCCCCCAGTGGGATCTGGTCATGTGACCTGGTTGCCGAATGGACGAATCTGTCCACCTTCATTTTGTAAACGGATTCCACGGGGTGGATTTGCCTTTTGTGTCAGATAGATTACTCACACATCAATACAGCAGTATCTGCCCGATTGGAGCCATCCCTTTCAAATATATAGCTATATAATTCGGAAAACGTTTATGATTCATTTATTTTTCATTTCTCTTTATAGTTTACATAACATTATAATGACTTTTTTTATTTCTACTAATTACTAGTGGTACATTTGTTTCCTTTTTTTTAAAAAAAAAATACAATTGTCTGCTCTGATCCAAAAAGTGGTCATCAATAATTTAATGCCTTTTAAGAGGAACAGCGAATGAGTAAAAATGACCTATTTATTAGCTAAGTAATGGTTGATTGTGAGCTTTCAAGGCCACTTAAATCCCTAAACATTAGGTAGCCCGTAAAAGGCTGATCTTTCCCTAATTGAGCGTTCATTAGCCTCTTCTGCGGACTCCTGTCAGACCCATGGCGCGCGTCCGTTATTTTGGGCAATAGTATGGGAAGGGGCGTGGCTCGTATAGTCGGCACAGATTCTGTCTGACCTCTGCTAGCGCGCAGTATGGCGGAAAAGAACTTTCATTTTTCTAGTGCTTGGCTCCTTTTGGGGTATATTTAAGAAATAACGGTAGTGCACTATCGTGCACTTACCGTGTAAATTAGTCCGCAATGTCTCCTACTCAAATTTATTAAAGGTGCATCGCAGCAGATATCATGGATATCTGCTGCTTTGCACTCCTTATCGTTTTTGCTAGTAGTCATCATACAACAGTATGGTGACTGCTCTGGCCGCAATCTAACAAGTCCCGAAAAAATCTTTTTTCGGGAACTTGTTGTGTTAATGTTGAAGCTGGCGTACATTATCAGAATTGAAGAAATCCAATGCTGTCAGCTCTGCTCCGAAGAGCAGAGCTGGACAGCGCATGTGTGGAGGGATCACATGATCCCTCCCTGTCACTCAGCGCTCTCTCTCTGTAACGATAGTTGCAGAGACAGAGAGGGGATCTTTGTGCGCATGTCCAATTCTTGGAACTGCACGTGCGCAATTGAAGAATGAAGAGATCGAGGAGAAGATCCGGAGACAGCGCTTCCGAAGAGGGGGGTAAGTATGTTTTTTTACATCACAGAAACGGCAGTTTTTCGGAACTGCTGTTTCTGTGCAGGGTTGTACATAAATGTGAGAAATAGTTCAATCCTTATCATTGCGATAAGGATTGAAAACTACTCTTCACTTTATGTGAATATTGATAAATGTGCCCCTTTGTCAGTTTGTGTTGGTTTTACATCAATGCTTTCTAAATTACTGAAATGGACCTTATTTATTCATTTTTTTTCCCCCAAGCAGACCTGTTAGGAGTATTCGTTTATTTAAAATAAATGTTTGGTTTTTTTGGGGGATATTTGTGCTTTTTAATTTTTTCATATATCTATTGCATCGCCCAGGCTCTCTCCATCACGCCCCCCTCATAGTTTGCATTGTTCAAGAGCTCATGTAATCGGTATGGATATTGAAGTTGACGGCTGGTAGTGGAGGGAGCAGAACAATACCCAGCTTGGCTCACTTAAGCGATTATCAAGTGCACTTTTTGTGGGTGTGACCCTGGGAGCGAAGACTAGGGGGATAGGTAAACACAAAAAGGAAAAAAACAAACCCAATATAATAGAGCATGTCATTGTTAAGCTTCTGAACCGCTGTGTCTGCAGAACTACGGCAGTCAGGTCTCTCTCGCCACGTTTCACATCACACATGTTAATTGAATGAATGAAGTGAGATCACCAAATAACTTCTCTCAGGCTGCGGAGACTGACTATTATCAGCTAAATTGTTATTGAGAAGCTACACTGATGGCCGCCTCTAAATGCAAAACAGTAGTTATTGAAATGTTTTGCACAAAAAGAATTTTGAGCACAAAATAAACAATACAATTTAAACTTGTGAACTTGGACTCTCAGGGCTAGATTTACTAAGCTGCGGGTTTGAAAAAGTGGGGATGTTGCCTATAGCAGCCAATCAGATTCTAGCTTTCATTTATTTAGTACCTTCTACAAAATGATAGCTAGAATCTGATTGGTTGCTATAGGCAACATCCCCACTTTTTCAAACCCACAGCTTAGTAAATCTAGCCCTCAGAGGGGACCCTTTCCCGATGCCATAAGTGCCACCTTTAATCTGCGGAGGGTGAATTATTTGTTTTACTGTCAAAATTTGCGCAGAGCGCCCAGTGCTGCAAATCTAAACGCCCCCAGCGTTAGGAAGCGGGATGCTTTCTGCATGATGATTTGTGCTTCATCAGGTCGTTGCACATAGAGGAGGCCGCCAATATGGGCTGAACCATTATTGTACCAATCGGTTCGCTAGGAACCAGTGACATTGCTGAGGCACGAAGTACGGTGTACTCATGGCTTACAAGTCAAGGATATATAATTGTGTGCACTATAGTGACCAACTTACCGTACATGATTAGATGCAACTCGTCTGCAATTGTCACAGTGCAAATTGAAATATACTACGTTTTTGGATGTGTGAGCTTTGTTTCATACAGATGTGCATTTGGCTTCATAATCTTCCTGTTTCAGTGTGACAGGAACCTCTAATCTCTTCTTTGAGCTGTGGGAGGAACCTGATCTTTTCCACAATCTAACTGTCTGCTTGTTTACCTCCATTCCCCCCCTCACATCATGTCACTGCCCCTGTCGCATGCAGCCCTGTCCTCACTAACACATCACTCATCTCCTGATATACTCTGTGCTGCTGGAGGACCCTGCTCCTTCCACTATTCAACTCTGTCTGTGGCTTCCTGCTGCCTCAATTCCCCTCCTCACATCATGTCACTGTCACATGCATCCTCTGTCCTGATATCATACAAATAGACAGGTCTCTACCTCCCACATCTCACATCTCCTGAAATAATCTGCGCCCACGACATAGTCAGTTATGAGTTGAAGACTGAGTACAACAAGGTGCTGAGAGCCTAAATAAATTCATCTTAAAACTGGAGAAGTGTAATTGTAGAACTCTGATCTGATGATACGTAGCTGCCCACAAAACCACAGGAAGAACAAGCTGCAGATTCTTCTTCCTCCTTGTAGGGATTTCTCACACACACGGGTTGTACATGGCAGGGTGACAGTAGATGCAGGTGCCCAAAACGTTGTGAAAGCACCAGAGCATATTGTAAGTGATTTGTGAGGGTGACCCTTGTACAGAGCTGCTGGGAGCCACAAATCAGTGTAAGGTGTATATAGTGCATCGGAGATGACTTGCGTGAGCAGATATTGCCCATCCAGGAGACTTGGAGCTAATCACACAGAGGGGGGTAATTAACCATTGTAGAGTACAGTTATACAGCAAGTAAAGCCAGTATGTGACATTAATACGTATTAAAGGCCGTATGTGTTACTGAGCGGAGCGGATGAGAATAACTGAAGGGTTTATACATAGAGCACAATGTACCTCTGTATTAGGTGCTGTCAGCAGGGAGGTGCTTCTCTCTCTATACAGGTAGATGGTGACTGACTGGCTCCCTCTATGCTCTCATTGGCTCTGCTCATGGCTGCAGCCTGTCCTAAAGATTCAGCTGCCTGATGAAGGGTGGTGTTAATACCTTTATAATGTAGTTGGTGGGGAAGGTCCAGATTCATGTGAATTAATGTATTTTATCTTCACTGTTTGTCTGAACATTACAGTGTTGTGGTTTGGTGATACCACATACTTGGCAACTTTTCCTCGTTGGCTTCAGGGAGATCCCAGGGGAGGTGGGCATGCGGGGGCGGGGCTTGATGGATTGCATCATTTTGGACCCGACCCCTAAACGATTGTCACAATTTTCCCAGAAATGCAGGATTCTCCAGTAGACAACTATGCGTTAAAGAAAAGCAGCTAATGAATCTCTAGAGGCTGAAGTCTTACATTTCTGTCTCCATTACTGATTTCATGTTGTCTTACCTGTCAGTCTTTGATTAAATCTTGGTCTCCATGAAAATGGCCACCTCCATAGGCATCAATACATGGACATAGAACACAATATCTGAACTGTCATCATGCCACAGAGGGTGAAGCCAACCACGTCTTGTACTGGCTCAGCATCAGGGAGAATGCCAGACTCTTCAGGGAGTGAGGGAGATCACCCCTATTTCAGGGAGTCTCCCTGACATTCAGGGAGAGTTGGCAAGTATATAATACTACCCAAAAGAGTTCACAAACATATGATATAAGTACTTCTGGTACAGTAGACCTCTGATCTAGCGGGTTTTCCTGACTGTTCTGGGGCTCTGACTCTCTCTCCTACGTCGCACATAGCGACATTCTCTGCTCCACCCCTGAGCACTTACTGTTGGTATAAATGTTTCCATCATGGAGCAGGGACATCCATCCCTGTCTGAAACTGGGACACATAGTAACCGTGAGTTGGATGGTCCCACAACCCATCACAGCATTTGGGACGACCTGTCGATTTGTGGTGACGTCATTCCGGAGGAAATTGCAACTTTGAATGTTATCACTTGGGGAACAGCGAAAATAACATTGTAGGTTACGGGAGGGAATCTTTAGAGGTTTTCTTGACAAGTAAAAGTTGGAAAGAAACCTAAAGAATGAATATAACGTAGTCCCAGTCTGTGAGAGACTTTCTGAACATCGGCTCTGTAACCTCAGCCCCTAAATGTAGTCTAAATAATACTGAATTGTAGGCTGTGAGTAGCGCCCTCTTACAGCTTTAATACCCAGTCTCGTGTTACTACTGTCTGTTCCCAACAGCAGAGTGCTGAGTATCCCTGTGGTATATGAATTTAATGCTGATTTATAATGTAAAGCTTAACATTGGACAGAAGACCCAACTGAAATGTGATTCTACTGTTCCCATGTAACACGTTTATGTTCAAGGATATGTGGGATAAATGATGGTGCTGGATAAGTGTTAGAAAACTGCGGCACAAACTCTTGTATACAGAGCAGGATATATATTTATAACTGAATACTTTTTAATATTTCATCCCTGTGCACTCACTGTTTGTATCATGGTTTCTGTGAACACGAGGAGTGTGACTTGTATGTATGTTACATGCTCTAAATGACATTTTTGTTGGTCTATAACGGCGGGATGCATTAGTCTGGAGCGGAATGTTTCACCAAGACTCGTATACAAGACGGAGATGTGATCATGTAACTGGGGTAGAGGGCTCTTTCCCTGGGGGTTTTGTGGCCGTGGTATTAGTGCACCATGCTTGTCTTATTAATGTACCCCTGTTCCTGTAGGGTGTCTAATAGAGGGGTCTGAGAACTGTATATTTGCAGGTCCTGAATCTCGTGCCGTCTGACTGATGCTGGATATAAAACACCTTTTTATAATGATTTACTTTGCACGTAGCTCGGCGGCTGATTATATTTAGCTCAGCGACTTGGTGAGAAAACAACCTAGTTTTAATTTCTGCATTTTATTTAACCCTTTTATGTAAAAAGTATTCTGCTTTGTGGATTATTGTCCCATGCCTGGATTTGTGGGTAGTGTCTAGGGTGGCAGGTACAATGGTGGCACTGTGCTTACTTGGCATCTCACCGTTTCCGTTTATCTTCATTAATTATATACTATAAACACTTACGTTGGCTCCAATAATGCTGACTGAGTTAATGTTGCGTTTTATGCAGTGGTCCTGGCTTCGTGGAGCTACAGTAGGGGGGTATATCGGTGAGGGTGATCTAGTTGGGGGGTGCGGGGGGGGTAAATTCAGCCCTGCAGTGGTCTTCATATAGATCAAGCTCCGACGTACACAGGAGGCTGTACCGATATTCAGTCTATTCCTTAGGAGCTGGAGACGTCACTGAAGCATGAAGAACACTGTTAAATACAGATTATTATAGGCCCGTGTCTTAATAAATTTAAATGCAAGGAAAAATTATTAGCGTGGGTAGTTTACAGAAGTCGAGTTAAGGAGAAAGGACCGTACGATATGGTGAAATACTAACGTAGTGTATGAGTAGCCCAATATTATAAGGATTCTGTAATATATCAGTAGGTGTATAGTACAAGTGTTACAAGCTATAACAAACAATTCTGACAATAAAGGAGGGCCGGCGGGTGGAGGTGGTGCGGGCCGGCGGGTGGAGGCCAGGCGGGCCGGCGGGTGGAGGCCAGGCGGGCAGGCGGGTGGAGGTGGTGCGGGTGGAGGTGGTGCGGGTCCCCGGGTGGAGGTGGTGCGGGTCCCCGGGTGGAGGTGGTGCGGGCCGACGGGTGGAGGCCAGGCGGGCCGGCGGGTGGAGGTTGTGCGGACCACCAATTACCCATCATTACTGTATACAAAACCTCCTCGCCAGCTATCGATAAGCAGTCAGTGATCACTCTTATTATCCGTGTTGACAGATGTAATTATAAAGGAACTGTTTTCGTTATGTTTATTCTCCTACCCCTTATTATCAATTTCCACCTCCACATATGACTTAACTAAATGGCTGTTTAATGTCTTGTTCCAGCTCCTTCCGCTGGATGCACCAGCTGCATGGTTTCTGATTCTGCCTCCTACTAAACCTCTAGCACATACTGGATCTAAATACTAATTTGCACTATAAAATTACGCAGGAGCAGCCTGAACGGAACATTTTATCATTTTATTATGCCCTGAGGTGATGGGCAACTGATGCACTCTAGGGCTACGTGCTGCCCACTGACCTTCCAAAAGGCAGCACGATATCCTTAATCCCAGTAATATGTTACAATAATACATTTAATCAAAAGATTGAGACACAGCACATCCTTAAAATAGGCTCCACTTACCACTCAGATCCCACAATCGCCCATCAGAGAACCCACTCCCGAAAAACACCCCCTAGAATGACCTTTAGAACCCTATTTACCCTAAAACACCTCTTAGTCTTCCCACTCTATTTAATAAGAAACAAAAAGACAGTTGTCAGCGCTTATCCTTAACACTACATATCTGTGTGTATCTAGCAAAATGAAAACAAGAGGTATTGGTTCATATTTTGATCAAAACATTTAAGCCTGCATCCCAGTGCTGGGATGCAGGCTTAAATGTTTTGATGGTAGTAGGGTAGGTGTGAGAGTGTATAGGTGGGTGTGTTAGTGTGAGTAGGGTAGGTGTGAGGGTGCATTAATGTGAGTAGTATAGGTGGGATTAGGATAAGATCTAATAAAGAGCGTATAAAGATGTGAATGCTGGGCGACGAGTGATCAGGCTAGGTAGAGAATTCCATAGATAAGTAGCAGAACATCTTGTAGACAGGAACAAGAGTTTGGTTACCAGGCAAGAAGCAGGTCAGAGGTGCATCTAAGAGTAGGATTGGAAATGACTTGTGCAGCACCATTCACTGACAGCAATTAGTCACTGAACAAGTGATCACTTAAGAAAATAGTGACTTAATGTCAGACTAGAAATTGCCCTGTAGATATGTTACCTATTCATACATGGGAAAGATAAGCTGACTGACAATTAGTGTCTGCAGATTAGAGCTTCCTTTACGATCCGCAGCTCTGAAACCAGAAAACCTAATGTGTGAAATGCTCAGATTTTGTTTGTGTTCTTGGCTGACCGGTGAAGGGAACACCTGCCCTACTCCCACCCCTGCCCTACTCCCACCCCTGCCCTACTCCCACCCCTGCCCTACTCCCACTGATGTACCCTCACAGATGTCCCAATCTTCCCTCTGAGCCACATGCGTTCTTGTCGTCTGCATGGCTCCCTCACTTCTTATCTTCAGACATCCCCACCATCATCATGGGTGACTTCAACATCCCCATTGATAACCCACCTTCCAAAGCTGCTTCCAAACTACTCTCTCTAACATCCTCACTTGACCTCTCCCAGTGGATTGAATCATCTACTCATAAGGATGGCCACTGCCTTGATCTTGTTTTCTCTAGACTATGCTCAGTTTCTAACTTTATTAATACACCCTTCCCCCTCTCGGATCATCACCTTATCAGCTACACTCTCACCCCCACTGCTCTAACCTCTCTACTGTCTAACTCAACCAAGCCTCCTCATACTCGTAGAAATCTGAATTCTATTAATCTTCAACAGTTTTCCACCTCTCTCCAACACCTTCTCTCCCCTATCTCTACATTCTCATCCCCTGAGATGGCAGTACCTCATTTTCACCTAACCTTAGCAACGGCCCTTGATCAAGTGGCTCCAGCGACACTTCATACTACACGTCGACTTCGATGTCAACCGTGGCACACCAAAGCAACACGAAATCTTCAAAAACTGTCCCGTAAAGCAGAACGTCACTGGCGTAAATCTCGAAGCTCTAATGACTTCTTCACATATACTTCTGTCTACCACTCCTATCGAAATGCTCTGGACACTGCAAAACAAACATACTTTCAATCTCTTATCTATGCTCAGGCTTCTAACCCCAAACGCCTTTTCAATACATTTAATCATCTTCTCAATCCTCCCACCCCGAACCCTCCATCTACTATCAGTGCTCAGGATCTTGCTACCTACTTCAAGGACAAGATTGATAAGATCAGACTAGAAATGGTATCCTCTTCCTCAACAAGCCATCAGCTCATTTCCTTCCCACTACCCTCTGACACCCTCTCTTCATTTGACCCCACAAATGAAGAGGAAATTTCTACGCTCTTCTTATCTTCCTACTCTACCTCCTGTCCTCTTGATCCTATTCCCTCGCAAATTGGTAGATCCCTGTCTTCTGTGCTCATTTCACCTCTAACTCAAATCTGTAATCTCTCACTCTCTACTGGCATCTTTCCATCACTATACAAGCATGCAGTGATTACTCCTATTCTAAAAAAACAAAACTCCGACCCAAACTCTCTCTCAAATTACCGTCCCATCTCTCAGCTCCCTTGCCCCTCCAAGCTTCTAGAGAGACTTGCCTACACTCGCCTCACACGCTTTCTTTCCGCAAACAACCTGTTGGATCCTCTTCAGTCAGGCTTTCGTTCTCAACACTCCACAGAGACTGCGCTGACCAAGGTTGTTAATGATCTGATCACTGCTAAGACTGAACGCCATTACTCTCTCCTAATTCTCCTTGATCTCTCGGCTGCATTTGACACAGTTGACCACTCTCTTCTCATACAAACGCTGCAATCCCTAGGTCTTCAAGACACAGTTCTATCCTGGTTCTCATCTCACCTCTCTAATCGCTCTTTCACTGTTAATTTCTCTGGAGCCACATCTGCTCCGCTTCCCCTATCAGTTGGAGTACCACAAGGCTCGGTGCTAGGTCCTCTGCTGTTCTCTATCTATACCGCTTCTCTTGGAAATCTAATAAGTTCCTTTGGCTTTCAGTATCATCTCTATGCGGATGATACCCAAATCTATCTATCCTCTCCTGATATCTCGACATCTGTGTTGTCCCGTGTAACTGACTGTCTTTCTGCCATTTCATCTTGGATGTCCTCTCGTCAACTTAAACTTAATCTTTCTAAAACAGAGTTAATAATATTCCCACCCGCCAACAAGAGCATACCTGACATTTCTATCTCTGTTGATAACATGACCATAAATCCCACCCCACAAGCTCGCTGCCTAGGTGTAATCCTTGATTCACGCCTATCCTTTGTTCCCCACATTGACTCTATATCTAAATCATGTTACATACATCTAAAGAACATTTCCAGAATCCGCACATATCTCACACAAGACACTGCTAAAACCTTAATTCATGCACTAATCATCTCCCGCATTGACTATTGCAATTCCCTCCTTACTGGTCTTCCCAAAAACAGACTCAAACCCCTAAAATCTATTTTGCATGCTTCGGCAAGACTGATTTTTCTTGCAAATAGCTATTCCTCTGTTGAATCACTCTGTATGTCTCTACACTGGCTGCCTGTCTTCTACCGAATCCAATATAAAATACTTTTACTAACCTACAAGGCCATCAACAAGGCTGCACCAACATACATCTCCTCTCTTGTCTCAAAATATCTCCCAACTCGGCAACTCCGTTCTGCAAAAGATCTGCGTCTCTCATCCACCCTCATTACATCCTCCCATTCCCGGTTACAGGACTTTTTTCGGGCTGCACCCACTCTATGGAACTCTCTCCCTCGCACAATAAGACTCTCCTCTGTTCTACAAACTTTCAAGCGTTCTCCGAAAACCTACCTATTCAGACAAGCGTATAATATTCCTCAACCACCATCTTAACCTCACTACCTTTAGCCTGTTACACAATTTCACACAAGACAACTACCCCCGGACCAACATTATTGTGTGACAGGATCATTTAGCTTATGAGTCACCCTACCTTTGCAGTCTGGCTGGGCCAAGATGCAAAATGTATACTTAACCTCATGTGTCAATCTCCCATTGTCCCATAGATTGTAAGCTTGCGAGCAGTGCCTTCTCACCTCTTTGTCTGTTTTACCCAGTTTGTTTATTAGTTTATTACGTTTGTCCCCAATTGTAAAGCGCTACGGAATATGTTGGCGCTATATAAATAACTGATGATGATGATGATGATGATGTCGTCTCCGCTGTCCACGGATGATTATTGTTGCAATCTAATCTCGTTGCATTGGCGAGTGCTCCTTGTTCCCAAAAAGGTGTCCTGCTTTTTTTTTTTTTTTTTTTACTCGCTGATCCCTTCGTTTGATCACGCATATAAGTGACAAAATTGAAAGATGCTGGTGTTTGTAGTCCTTGCGGCCTCACTAGCACCTATTGCTACGTTTGGAAGATGATACTCATACTAGCGGTCAATGGGGGTGTGTAGACTTCTTATATCACTATTTATAGTCTTATAAACCTCATACCACCTATTAGATCTAAACTTGTTGCTCACTATTAAACCCTGCAAAATCTACAACCCCAGGAAGATCTATAATTTAAGCTTGGCGGAAGCAGTACGTTTACAGACACGTCGACCCTGCAGCGAAAACGACAAGCGAACTCGTACATGTTTCCATTTTGGAAAAATACAGTAGAGATGTCTACGTCCACTGTGTCCTCTGTCACCACCTAACACTAGTCACACATCTTGGATTTGTGTGTTTTAAAAAAACAAAACAGAAAACCTGCTTTCGGATTCAGATGTAATCCTATGAGAAAAGATTGGCAGATCCTTAGTAGAATCGGACCCCGATGTAGCAGGTTATAGATCCTGGAGGGGGCTAAGTGATGTAATCCGTGGTTCTAGTCCCTGGCAGCAGTAACTCTGAGTCCTCCATACGACGATTGCAGTAAAACAAGGTTTGGCCCTGCAGTCTGTCCGCTGTGGGCAGCTGATGCTTCCTCCTCAGGGACTGCTCAGCCTCTTGGTCACCGATTTAGATGCAAATTGGTGCCTTGTTTGGGTAACTCTGTGCATCTGCCATCTGGTGTCCCCCAGGCCTGCAGGTGAGGGGTTTGTGTAGGATCCCTGGGGTCTGTTCTGCACTGAATATTTTATAAGCCACAAACCGCCCAGTGCTGCTGTATTCGCTGCTTGACTGTTTTTGTTTTAAGAGGACCCAATTTTTTTTTGTGCTCAATCTTCAGTCTTGGAGACTTGTACTTCAGTTGTTCTTTGATCCTATATTGTAGGAAATTAGCAAATAATCCAGATAAACTGCAGTACTGGTGACGCTGTCCTGAATATTTCACCAGTGTCAGTCGCCTTATAAATAAGCAACCAGTAAAGAAACATCACTAAGATTTTGTTATCTCTGCTCTGGGAGTTGAGGCCTTTTGAAAATGACTTGAAATGCTGCTGTATGTTCAGACTGCCCAATATCCAGTTTATTCACTGATTGTGTCCAGAATTCACTGCGGCATCTTGTACATGAATTGGTTCTCTAAGTGCACAGCGCTGATTGGGTAAAAAGTGTTTTAAAATAGAACAATGTTAAAGGGGGGGTCAGTTGATTCCTGAAAATACGTTGATTAAATCAAGATTATTTATTTATAGTCGTGGTCCTTAAAAATCAGTGCAACGCCTCATGAGGCATTAGTGACCCTCTTAGGGGCGTGGCGAGAGCATTATCGGGACCCGATTATTTAGAAGTGACTTGATTCTCTAATTGGGGAGCGATAGAGAGAGAACACTCAGTTTCGGAATGACCATTTGAGTCAGAGCATCTAATGCTGAGTGTGTTTTGGTTCCAAGGGGGAGAAGGTGAGATGCCAAAGGGGGGGACACAGTGTGTGGGGACTGAACAGGCTGTGGCTGGCCTGCATGTGAGTGAGGGGTGTGTGCAGCATGAGTGCTTGCTCAGAGAGTTGCCCAAGAGTTTAGGTTATCGCATTAAGTACAGTCTGGATTGATGCTTGGAGAGAGCCAGATACAGAAAGCATGTGAGTACGCTTATGTGGCCAAAATGGGGTAGAAGACCTAGTGAGAGCATGGTAACCCCAAAACATGAGAGAATGTCAGCTCTGAGGCCAAGTAATTACGGCTGACCTGTAATGTGATGTAACCAAATGGTCTGTGCTGAAGAGAGGTTGGAAAGTAAATAAATTTACCCCATTTATTATCTATCTGATGTACTGGCGTCTGTCTGTTTCATCACCGGTCATTGTACCCCGCTACCACCGCTGCATCTGCATAACACCCACCCTGTTTCCCAAATTTACCAATCCTCTTTACAGTAGAGGAGTTAAGATGCTGTGACCTTTTGAAAGATCCTAATGCAATATATAGAGCACAATAAAGATAAAAATAAAAATGATTATTCTGCTTTCTGTGTAATTTTACATTAGTATTAAATGAGAATAATATATTTTATATGGGATTTAAATGCTATTTTATGGACATATTAATCTCATGACCAGTAGTGATTGGTATAAATGTAATGGTATATATACTGTGCATTCAAGTAATACAAATAGATGCTTAATGGGGCTTCCCCAATTGAAATAGTACTGTGCCCCCCCTTCCCCCCTCCTCCATCTCTTATAAGACTCTGAGGATTCCTCCCGTGGGACTGTTTGTTGTAGGACTGCTGGGACAATGATAAATACAGCTGGTTTCTATTTAGCGGCACTGCGTGGGCTCTCCCCTCCTCCGGAGACACATAGGCAGGGTCAGCGGGGACCGGCAGAGGTTGGGACCTTGCTAAATACAATTAATTGTTGTGGGGAAGGTGGAAGGAATATTAATGTACTATAACCTTCTCTCGGTGGGTAAGAGGTATAGGTCAGATGTAGCTGGAACATGTTTCAGCACTCAAGCTTCTTCCTGAGGAGATTGTCACATGATTAGTGTTGGAGCCCTCCCTAAATGTACATGATGGCAGAGGGAATTGTGCTGAAAGAGGAGCGTTCCAAAGACCCCCTACCCACTACATGAGGGGACGGCAACCTGTTTCTATCAGTGTTCCGGCAAAAGTCTTTTCAAGCCCAGAAGTGCCAGAGTTGTGTGTGTGTATGTGGGATCATTTACCTTATGAGTCACTTTTACCTTTGCAGTCTGGCTGTACCGAAATGCAAAATGTAGGCTTAACCTCATGTATCAAACTCCCATTGTATTGTAAGCTTGTGAGCAGGGCCTTCTCACCTCTGTCTGTGTTACCCAGTTTGTTCATTAGTGTACTGTGTTTGTCCCCAATTGTAAAGCGCTACGGAGTATGTTGGCGCAATATAATGATGACATGTACGTGTGTATATAGATCTATCAGTGTGCTTATATGCGGTGGTATGCCATGCGCCACCACTTTTACTGTTTTGATCATAAAAATGACTAAATATCCTCTTTGACCACTGTGTATATTTATATATATATATTATTTATTTCTTATTATATCATTATAACATTAATAGTAGTGGGAACTACAGATAAGCGTTCATGTTATGCCACACAATAGTTGTGCCCCAGATCATGTCATGCCTCAAACCTGTGCTCTCCAGTTTTATTCCACATAGTTGTGCCCCTATTTCATGTTGAGCCTTCTAGTTGTGGCCCCCAGTTCCTCCTGTGCCTAATACTTACCTCTGGAGTGCGCATCTTTCATCCACGTGAGCTCAGTGGCGGATCCAGGGGAGGGCGATCGCCCCCCCTAGCAGGGGCTTGCTGCCGGCGGCTGCACAATATGTGCAGGTCCGCTCGGCAGTGACAGTGTGCTGCCCGGCTGCTCTGATTGTGTTTAAAACACAATCAGAGCAGCCGGGCAGCACATTGTCACTGCCGAGCGGACCTGCACATACTGTGCAGCCGCCGGCAGCCTTGAAGTCAAAAAGGGGGTGTGGCCTAAATCGCCCGGGGTAGGATACTTTTCTAGATCCGCCCCTGCGTGAGCTGCCTCACCAAAGCAGCCAAAGGTAACCCGAATGGAGCTGCTGGACAGAAGTGGTCGACGTGCCGCTTCTGGTACACGTGTCGGGGATTGCAGACCCCTGCACTACAGCCTAGGTCTCCTAGTTACTATGGAAGACACAGGACAGTTGACAAACTGTAAATCATTTAAAGTAGTTTTGTGTGGTTTTTTTTTTTTTTTTTTTTTTTTTTTTTTTATAAACAAACTTCAATATATCCTCTTACAACAGTTTTTTTTTTTTAGCTGGATTGCAGGTTTTACGACATATTGTCCATTGTTTCATCTTTTACTCCACCTCAGCAGGTTGCCCTATTACAATCAAAATGCTTCTCAAACAGAGCAGGCATAAGGTGACTGACGGCTTGGCAGACTTGCTTTGCAGCAATGCACATGGTGGATTGGTTGAATTATACCTGGGGGCGTGGCCAGTGATGCCTCTGCTTATTGACGTGTATCGGGTCTCATTAGGACACTGTCCTGAGGATGTGGTGGTCTGTAATGGGCTAGGAATGCTTTTCTTAGCAACGCAATGTCGGAGTAACACCGACCAATTGTGCCATGTTTCTTATCTGAAAGGTTCAGTTTAGGTGTTCTGACCAAGTAGTGAGTGGAAGCTTGTGATGGGCATCATTGATCCCTATGGAGAACAGACTGATTCATAGACCACGTGTGAGTGACCATAGGCAGAATAGAATGGTACACATTGCATCCATGACTGTGCTTTTGTGTATGTAGAACCAGCTCTTGTCGGTGGCCTTGTTGATGTATTGATGACAGTACTAGTAAGATGGGCTCTCTGTCCTCTTGTATAATAAATTTCACTTAAATAGTTTCTCCCATAACTGAGATGTTTGTTTATAAAGTTATTCCAGAAATAATACTCTGCTGGTGGGATAGTTGATCTTTCCCACTAAGGGTCGTGTCTTGTGTTTTTGTCACACAAGCGTAATGGGAGGAGTTAGTACAGTGCGGACTGACCTGTGCTCGTGCGTTTTACTGTCCAGTTACCAAGACTAAGATGGGCTGGTACATCTCTATCAACAGGGGGGTTTGTTTTAATATTAAGCAAAATATAATGGTTCCCTTCTATTGGTGTTTAAGATGTTCCTGGGGTGAATAATTCTGTCATACATCAGTCCAGTCTCATGTCCCTATGCAGATTGGTTACATCTGGGGAAGTTCACATTTATAGAACCTGCAGAGTGAATTTTAGTCATGTCTACAGTGAATGTGGGTGTCGGGTAATGTGCAGTAGTCTATTTTAGGAGCAATGTATGTGACTGGTTTTAGCTTTTTTGTGTGGTGGTTTTTTTTTTTTTTTTTTTTTTTTGCAGTAATTAAATTTAATTCTAGTGACTGTAGATGTACAAAAAAAAAAACTCCCTTCACAAATCTATCACTAGAAGGAAAGCTGTTTAATGTATAAACTATAGGTGTGTGTGTGTGAGAGAGACAATCTGGGTAGGATAAAGATGGATATGTTGAATATATTTAGAAAACGCAGACACAGTTTTTCTGATTTTTTCATATTGAGGTAAAATATTCATCATCATCATCATGAACATTTATTTATATAGCGCCAGCAAATGCCGTAGCGCTTTACAATTGGGAACAAACATTAATAAGACAATACTGGGTAATACATACAGACAGAGGTAAGAGAACCCTGCTCGCAAGTTTACAATAAAAATATTGGACGTTTCTGCCTCCGTAATAGTCGTTTTTACATCTTGATGGTCTGAAATGTTTCTTGCTAAGTTAATATTTGGCAGCTGTGATTGCAGATGTTTAATTGTAGTATTTATTCATTTTATATGTTGCAAAGGAGAGGTACAAACAATAGCAATATTGCTTTATATCAGGCCTGTCCAACCTGCGGGCCTCCAGGTGTTGTGAAACTACAAACCCCAGCATGCTTTGCCAGTAGACAACCTGTGGATAGCTGGAAGGGCATGCTGGGACTTGTAGTTTCACAACATCTGGAGGGCCGCAGGTTGGACAGGCCTGCTTTATATGATGTTATTTCCTATTTTATGGCCATTCATAAATATATAAACACGTTCCTTTAGAATGGTTGGACTCTTGCCCATATATGTAATGAGTTTTAGATTATTAATTTTTTAAATATGATTAAAAGCATTGGTTAATAGAAAGTTGTAACCCTGATTTTATTTATCCATTGTTTTGTATGTTGCATATTCTATTTGAGATAGTTCCTTTTATGTTTCTAACCGCGACCCTTCTCCTCTGACGCAGAAGCCGAGTGGAGACTGCTGAAGATGTCGGACAATGCTTTAGACATTGATGACCGCCCCCCAGCTCCGCCCCTGAGGAACACCAGCACGTTAATCGGGGCCAACGTCAAGGACGGGAACACTTTAAACCACGGCTCGAAGCCGCTGCCCCCGAACCCGGAGAAGAAAAAGAAAGCGGACCGACCCATGCGCTTCAAGATCCCCGGCACCGGAGAAAAAAGTACAACTTGTTCCTTCCCCATGTCTGTGTTTTAAAGCCGTGGTTAAGCAGCAAAATACTATTTACCTTAAAGGGGCCCCTCACCTTTTGGGGAACTCCGCACCATAATGTATAATCTCCTCTTCCTGGTCTACACTGTTACCTCAACTGAGAACTCCATGGATCCCGGGAGATCTTGTGATTTAAAAGTCTTTTGGACTTTGGACCTCAACACTTAATAGTTCCTTGGTTTATAAAGTATCTGCTGTGTTTTACCTCCTAGTCATACATGCTTGTTTCCTAATTCACTTTCACTACTTTAATGATCTACCTACCGGATCTGCACTAACCAGTCATACGACTTATTGAGTCTGCGTTTGACTGTGGTCCGAGCACCTCATTGTATATGGTCTTCTAATGGTTGTTACTGACGTCCCCGGTTTTGAAGTGGACGGATTGAACATCCTGTAGTCATTCCTTAGATTGTCTTTATTTCCCTGTCCACTTCATCTCCTCCTTGTTCCCCGTTTTGGAGATTGAATGCAATAGGAGCTCTGTCTGTAGGGAAACTCCCTGAACGTTTGAGCTTTACAGTAAAGTAACTTCCCTAAATGTACAGGAATAAGTATGGTCAGCCACACTTCTCAGAAAGTGCTTACTGTCTATACATAACCAATCCTCAGGCTGCTCTCAGTGTAATATAATATTGTCACTATACTTCCATATTTCTACATGAAACCCTCTCCCTGGCTGTTTAGATCTCCTATCTCGCTATATCCACACAGTCCCCTTCCTGACATCAATGCAATAATAAATAAGCCGAGTGATGATCTTTGGTTTATTGGTTAAACTGAGGAGTGCAGGATTTAGGCAGTGTACACGCTACAGAAAATTTCTCCCAATGCGTTATAGTTAGCGATTTTACCAGCAACTGAAAGTCCCGATCAGCAGCTGATTCATGTGCACACACTATACACGTTCTACACGATTTACCATCAGATCTGTGCTCTTCATCTGTCATAACCATCGGCTGAAAAGATTGTGACTCTGCACAATCCATAGGGATCTATGGACACTGCTGGTCCTGAGTGTGTACACACTGCAGGATTGGAACAATGTTGTTCCATCATTTACAGAGATTTTCAGTCCAGTTTATAAAATGAAACGGTACAATGTGCTCTGGAACGATAATCGTTCATCATTTGCTGCGTACGCACTGTGATATCGGGCCGAACGGTCGTTTATTATGTGATTGGTCCGATAGTCGGCTGAAAACCCTGTAGTGAGTACCCAGCATAAGTGCATGCATGTTAGCCATTCTGTCTCATTGGGAGCCGTACCACTTCCTTGTCTTATAATGTTTTTGGTTTCTGTTACAGCCAACAAAAAGAAAGAGCGGGAGAGGCCGGAGATCTCCCTGCCCTCGGACTTTGAACACACAATTCACGTTGGCTTTGATGCTGTGACCGGAGAGTTCACTGTGAGTCCAGAAGTGCTGCTGGGGGGGGGAAGGGGGTGAGAGGATATTGGGGCAAATTCTTACAGTGCATCAAATGTAGAACATGTTCTAGGATGTGAATATGTAAAGTCTTGTAAGCTTCATTCAATATCTGCAGTTCTAGAGCCTACGAGCTTGGCCATCACCCGCTGTACCTGCAAGTCCTTTGTTCGAGCGCATTGATTTCTGCACGGCTGTCTCTTTACTTGGTGTGCTGGTAATCTTATAACGTGTTAGTTACACATTAACTCTGTAGCTTTGGAAATGTCTGGAATCATGCTTTTCATACGATGCAATGCAGACTTTAGCTGGCATTGTTTTCATTTGGCTTAAACACCACTAAACCCCCAGGTCCCAGTCTTTTGTCTTTCCAGATTGTTAAAAAGTAAAATGGGGTTAAGCATTTCTTTCATTAGACAGCTGAGTCCACCTCCCATGTCTTTAGGATACTGTTCTAGGTGGATATGATACAAAAGGCTCTAGTTGCAAAGCATAGCACGTCAGTTATGTTTGCTGTGACATCAACAGCCCGGCCACAAATCTGCAGACCGAGCAAAGCATTTGTTGCCTTGACTGACAAGTCTTTATATCCCATCAGCTCTGTCTTTGCACTACTGTAAAATAGAGAAGCACCACCTTCTTGAGCAAAGGCTAGAATTGACACCACGGTGGACAGATTTAGGTAGCCACAAACAAGTCTGTACCATGTATATTATCTAGCTACCTTGTGCACAGGCTTTCATATGTGGTAAGAGCTGGGTATTAAATATTCTCTGTACAGCGCTTCATAGTATGTAAGTGCTATATAAATGTCAGTAAGTGGTTTTACATGTCCTTTAATTTGTTCCCCTGTTGAATTTTTTTTAAATGCAGTTATAGGTGAGTTAAAACATTAATCAGAACACATTTTACATAATACATATAAATATCCATTGTTGGTTACAGTGATCTGGCTTTGTCACTGGGGTTTCCCTGTTAGAACCCTTAAGTCTAGTAAGACTCTAGCCTCTCTACCCTATTAAAACATGCTTACCGACCCTATGATATTGCAGCCAGTATAGGCACTTGGCCCAATGGTGCAGTGTGTGCGGTCTTTATCGGCTGCAATGTCCGACGATCCGGTCATTATCGGCATATTAGTAAACTCGATGGGAAGATCACTGCAGATTATTATTATTATTATTATTATTATTATTATTATCATCATCATCATTTATTTGTTAGGCGCCACAAGGTTTCCGCAGCGCCGTACATAATGCAAACAGGAGACCATACAGGGTGACATAGTACAGAGCAATAAACACAAAGTAGCAATACTTCAGAACTCCGGGCAGACATATGAGCGAAGATGGAGTAGAAGAACAGGTATGGAGACAGGAGGGGAGAGGGGCCCTGCTCATACGAGCTCACATCCTAAGAGAGGGTGGACAAACAGGCACAGGAGGGAGCCATTAAAGTAAGGGAGAGAAAGGCGGGGCTGGTGGAGAGAGGGGAGAACGAGAGAAGGATGTTTGCGAAGGTGCAACAGGGTAAGGGTTAAGTGGATTGTTGGTAGGCTTTGAGGAACAGGTGAGTTTTGAGTGCCCGTTTGAAGGGGCACAGACTGGGTGAGAGACGGATGGAGCGAGGGAGGTTGTTCCAGTGGAGGGGGGGCAGCTCGGGAGAAGTCTTGGATTCTGGAGTGGGAAGAGGTGATCAGAGTGGAGGAGAGGCGACAGTCATTGGCCGAGCGCAGGGAGCGGGCAGGGGTGTGAATGGTGAGGAGGTTGGGGATATAGGGGGCAGTAGACTGGGAGAGGGCTTTGTAAGTGGTGGTGAAGAGCTTGAAAAGGATCTTGTAGGGGAAGGGGAGCCAGTGTAAGGCAAGGCAGAGAGGGGAGGCGGGGGAGGAGCGGCGTGAGAGGAAGAGGAGTCGGGCAGCCGCATTGAGAACAGAGCGAAGGGGGGCGAGGTGGGAGAGGGGGAGGCCAGTAAGGAGAAGGTTGCAGTAGTGCACTTAGCCATTACCTGGACTGTGCCGTTATCTTCTGACCGGTCGGACGTCTCCGGTCATACCACAAGTGTCCCAAGTGGTTGGATCTCGCCTAATTCTGGAGGATCTTTGGTTGCCGAACTCGCTGACTATGTGAAAATAACAATGGTCGGCACAATGGCTAAGTGCATTTTCCCTATGTTAACCACCAGCACTAGATATAGTCCGTCCAATCTGCTACCAAAAAGAAGCCTCTTCGTGCTCTGACAAAAAGAAAATATATATGATTCACTGGGGTAAAAAAGTTTTTTTCCCCTGTGTAACAGAATTGCGGCAGTAGGGTGAGCATTCTGTCCTGAAGGGGTTAAACACTTTTTGGACATGAAGGGGTTAAGACCATACGAGCAAATCTAAAATGCCAAAACAAGCACCGATTGGTCATAAAATAAAACAACCGAGAGAGACTGCAAAACGTTGTGTGTATTTCTGTCTAGCTGAAAACTCTTTACTTAATGTCCTTTTTATTCAAATGTTTTCCCCCATACATCGTACTTTTAAAGATTTTGGTTAAAACCTCCCCAAAAAACAGTTTTGTGTATTTTTAATGACGGAAACGACTATACCGTAGATAATGGAATAATAAATAGATGCTTTAGAGGGTGTGTTGCAGAGAATTGAGCTGTGATTGAATGGTCCTTGTGTTCAGCTTTGGTTTCCTCTGAGAACTCCGCGTCTCTCTGCCTGGCAGAAGCCGATCCTTTGTGCGGTAAACAAAGCCGTCACATGTGGTACTTCTGTCTTCCCAAACTCCTAATAACTCTCGCACCTTCACCGCTTTTGCATCTGTTCCCCAAGGTCTTGATAGTGAAATCTTAGTGCCTGCTTGTTCCAGAAAGCAAACCTTTAATTCTCTCCTAGGTTCACCATCCGACCTCTATAAATCACATTGGCTGCAGCGTTCTGAGAACCAACCAGTAGCTTCACCTGCACGATATGATCATGCTGTATGCAGGCTGGTGTCACAAGCTCGCGATCGATATCGTATGATAAGCGGTCAATGTACTAAAATAACAGCGTTGTTTATACTTGTCGGTTTAGCTCTCGGCTGAATGTTTTCTATGTAAGTTCCACAAACGTGTCTAGCAGATTGCTTTAGAGTGTAAGCCCAGTGGGCGATGTTTCTATGAAATGAACTATTTGCCATCATTCCGTATATCAATATATATTGTGAAGTCTGTTAATTTAATGTTCTAGTTGGAGTATTAAAAAAAAGTCATGTTAAATCAGTGGATCCCAAACTTTCTCACTTCGAGGTACCCTTAGGGTCTCAATTTTTTCAAGGCACCCCTTAGCCAAAATAATTACTAAATAGTCCCCCGCCTTGCTTACTACTGGCCCTGGTGCAATATGTTCCATCAGCCTTTCCACAATCTCTCTGTAGTTTTCTCAAATAGGCTTAGCCAGTGTCTGGTCTGCATGGGAGGAAATTCTCCCCCCAACCAAAGCTTCAGCTGCACTTTCTCAGATTCTAAT
The DNA here is from genome assembly GCF_038048845.1 of Mixophyes fleayi. NCBI lineage: Eukaryota > Metazoa > Chordata > Amphibia > Anura > Limnodynastidae > Mixophyes > Mixophyes fleayi. The sequence continues at coordinate 18,788,544 of NC_134403.1, forward strand.
AAAGCAGCTTGTATAATGTCTACTGAACCATTATGCTCAGCTAATTACATTAAATATTCGTTCAGTCATCCTCATCCCTCGAAAGTTGTGACCCTAGAAATAACGAAGGTGACAGAAATCGTTAAAGAAAAAATAAATAAATCTAAGCTCAAGCAAAAGTTCCCGATGCAGGAAGAAAAATTTCAAGTACGTCCCTTCTTAAAAGGGAAAGTAAATTCCCCTAATTACATGGGTTTCCCGTAGCTCTGCTGCAATGTTTTCCTCTCCCAGTAGGGAAAGTCCGCTGACAAAGTTTACTTTACTTATTTGGAGAGTTGGCCGCACACATGGTGATGTCATTTCATGTGAGTAATAAATCACTTAATCTTTGTGGAGATAGCAGTACATGGAAAGGAAAAGCTGCCAGCCATGGAATGCTGAGTTCTCTTTGAAGTCGAGACCAGCTGCAAGTTACAAGTGCACTGAACTGCACATGTCACTGTTTGTGGGCAGGACGCCTTGTGATCTTCCATGTAGGGCAGAGGTGCAATCTTTTATGATATTGGGTAATATATTAAAGAGCAATGAAAATATATATATATATATATATATATATAATATATATATATATTTTTTTTTTTATTCCCCCCCCCCTTCACTGAATCAATAGACCTGACCTTGGGACCAATGTCCATTACTTTTTCTGACTTGCATCCAATGTTTCTCAGTATCTTTTAAATAGAACTGAGGATCTGTCCGGTAAGATAGCTGATTGGAGGGCGAGAGGCCAACTGCGTATCTAATCCTGGGTGTTCTGGGGTTAAATCTGAAACAACGAGCGTTTTCTGTCTTAACGACAGTAAATGTTTGCCCCATCACAATGCTGAATAATGATAGTATTAAATACCTAACAGGTGGATTCCAGCTGGCTGAGTCATGTCTCCTGCAAGACTGACTAGATTAACTGACACTGTGCGTGTTTGGCTGTTTGAGCTTTTTGATCAGTGACTGCAGACCTTTTGGTACTTGTGTAAGTGCCTGCCGGAGGCACATTGAGTTAGTTATTTACTATTTATCCAAGACTGTTGGACTGTCATAAAGTGGACCTGTCACCAGGAGGAGGGGTGCAATGTTCCCCCTATGCCACTTATATGCTAAACTGCCTGTAAGGGCAGCTCTATTGACCCTTTGCCTTTCCCCCTCCTCTATCCTCCTCTTCCTGCCAGAAGCAACTGGAAAAGTTGGAGCTGAAGAGGCACTGCTCCGCCTGCTTGACTATACTAATAAATTAAACAAGCAGAATTATTTATTATTATTAATAATAATAATAATAATAATAATAATAATAATATTTATTACTATTTATTTATATAGCGCCACTAATTCCACAGCGCTGTACAGAATTATTCCTCTACGGTGCTTGCCACTGATGCTGTTTAGCGGATTGAGCTGACTGGTGGTTAGAGGAATGAGTTGTGTGATTGGGTTTATTTTATAACTTGGTACTTGGAAAAGCTGCTCTTTTTGGATTTAAATAAATAAAAATAAAACCCCCAAGTTGCCTCTTGGTTGATAGGTCCCCTTTTTATACTCTTGATATAAATGGACACTATTAGGGGTATTCAATTGTTAGCGTTAACGCTGAAAAACGAGCGCTCAAAAAATATTACCGTTTATATGGTAATATTGCGCGCGAAAAGCGTTAATACGGTAGTTTACTCGTGAAATTTCAGCTCGCAGCGAGCTGAAATTCCGTGAGTAATTACCGTATTAACGCTAAGATTTTTTGAGCGCTCGTTTGATAGCGTTAACGCTAACAATTGAATACGCCCCTATCGGTCTTTATGCCCCTCTATCCTTCTATGCTTCCTGCATTAACCCTTCCATTCCTGTGCAGGGAATGCCGGAACAATGGGCGCGGCTGCTGCAGACGTCTAACATCACCAAATCGGAGCAGAAGAAGAACCCGCAGGCCGTCCTGGACGTGCTTGAGTTTTATAACTCCAAGAACAGCCAGAAGTACATGAGCTTTACAGGTAAAAGAAAACCAATGAGATGTTTTTGTACTTACCATTTTTCCTTGGTTTGTTTCTTTGCACTTTTTTTTAACTATTTATTATGCATTGTCACAGACTACCATGGCAACAGGCGCATGATGTAATGAGCAGAGATGCTATGGAATGCCCCTCTGAGCTCGCATGTAGAGAGATTTTGAAAAGGAGATAATGATTTGTAGGAGGGTAGCTAAGAACATGACTTATCAAATGCATGCTTAAAAGCCTATGTGTGATTGCTGCTGTAATACAATGATTAACCAAATAAGACTATTCACAGGCAGTTGTTTAATATGATTTTTTTTTGGGGCAAACTTAAGAATACGAAGCAGTCGTCTACTCTTGTAATTATTTGGTGTGTGTAGTCGACCCTACGTGTTGGGGGCTGCCATTTTTTGCAGGCTAAATCTATTTTCAGCCTAACCATTTACCAGGAACTAGTGAACACCTCTGAGGCATAAGGCTCAAAGTGCCTCACTGATCCCACTTGTTTCTAGTAACTGGATGGGCTGCTTACGAGTGGCTCAGCCCCCAAATACAGCTACCTCCCCTGTGTGACATTCCACCCATTACCTACCGCACACTCAGCCTATTGCTCTGTGCCTGTCTGTCAGCAGTTTCTATACTCGGCCAGACGCTGCTGATAAGCCGCCCGCTCTCTGTGCACTGGGGATTTTTACAAGCCAAGCAATAGATTGTAATTGTTTCCGATATGAGTCATGGACGTCCTCGCTCCGGATCTATCCCAGTGCTGCTCCCTGCACGACCTCAGACGTGTCTGCATTGTTTGCTTTGGCGTGACTCGCTGTTGCTGACTCTGCTACTGTGGTTCCCCGGCAGCGATGTGTTGTCAGGGCTGACAGCCCTACAATCCTCTGTCACTGTAGATGGAGCTTGTGTATTGCTGTCCGGAGCTTAGTGCCGTATAATGTCAAAATTATCCAAATAATAAAGGGCCGAAAAATCATCCACCCACTCGGACATCTGCCCTCCCCAGGCAGCTTATCAATAAGCATCGGATATTTATAGCAGTTTAATTGTTGCAGCTCAGCCTCGTCCATCATTCGTCTGACTGTGAGGACAATTATCTAGAAGATAAAGGGGGGTGCATCTCACTTTTTGGTTAATAGTTTCATTAACACATTTATTACAGTGAGGATACAAAAATGCAAGCAAATGCAAGATACAGTGTATGTGTATATAAACAGGGAAAGAGAATGGCTCTCGCAGGACTTTATAATATAGGGGTTCCAGGTGGGAACCCAAATACTGACATATGACAAAAGTCACTTTGGATTTTTAAACAGGCGTCATATTTAATATTAGATGTGTAGATCTCTCACTTTGCACAGTCACCAGGACATGTCCTTTTAATAATCACTCTTGTTTATCCGCAGATAACACGCTTGATGTCTATGGGTCATCGGTGAGCTTGGTAAGTTGTTGATATTTTATTTTCAAGCCATATTTAAAGATAGTCTAAAAATACCTTCAAAATCAGGAAGTTGTGTATTCTATGCAGCCAGCTCGGACAAATGGCAGGATTTAGGGTGCCGATACGCCAAATAGAATGACTGCTTGCACCTAAGTTTTTAGCAGTCCGATCTATTGATGTCAATAGATGCACATCTGTCCCGATTCGTCAATAGATCCTGACTGTCCTGTACGTTTTTTATTTTTTTTGTTGACATCTAATCATCGAGTCTGTGATCAATTTAATCTTGTGACCACATAACAGATTTTATTTTGCAATAATTTATTATTACAAATAGACGTGTGTGAAAAGTAAGTACACCCCATGAGTCAGTAGCTCATAGAACCTTTGACAGCAACAAGTTGAAGAAATAGTGTCCTGTAGAAGTTTAGTGATCTCTTGCATCGTATTTGAGTAATTTGGGTTGACTCCTCCTTACTTTAGGTCAGCGATGCACGAGAGCATTGGTTCCTGCTCGGCCCTCTCCAGGTCCCACGGCACCGTTCAATGGAGATTAAGGTGTGGACGTTGAGTTGTTCATTCCACCCCTCATTCTTCTGTTGCTGGTTGGCTTAGGATCATTGTCCTGTTGGATGGTCCAGGGTCAGCAAAGTTTCTGTTGCATCGGTGGTCTCACATTTCCCTCTAGAATACTGTGAGTCCACCAATGATAGTGAGTTGTCCAGGTCCTGTGCAAAACGCCACGTTTTCAAAGGTTCTTGTGATCATACATTGTTTTGGTCTTGTGGTATTTTATTTTTTTTGCAGAGAAAAAAGGAGTTTTTTCCTGGATACCCTTTCATTAAAGCCATGCTTGTTCCATCTGTTTGTTGATGGTATACTCGTGAACGTTAACACGTACCTTGGTGACAAAGGTCTGTCGATTCCTGGACGTAGGTTTTGGGTTCTCTGCGATTTCTCAGAGCATCCTATGATTTAATCTATGGGTGAATTTGCCGGACTTCTGTGAATAGTAGCAGCTACCTTCAGTGTACTGTAAATAACCTGGCTCGCTATAGGATGATGGACTTCAAATTGGTTGTAAATGGCCGTATAACCTTTTCCAGTCAAAATGAGCAGCAACAATTACTCCTATGAGATCTTTGCAGATGTCTTTTCTGTAAAACCAGAAGGCACTAGACGGAGCTGCCAAAGGTTCTGCTTTTATATAGACGTAGTTCCTGATTCTCATGACGTGCACCTGCCTCCAATCACCTTCTCATTTAGGGGTGTACTTACTTTTTCACACCTTGCATCTTCATATTGCCTTATTTTTTGTTGAATAAATGACAAAGTCCAATATATTATGTGTTCTTTCTCGCATAGACTTAGATAAAATCTTAAGACTTGGTGAGAACTAGATGGATTGTTAATTATGTCTATAAAAACTCCACCGTGGAAGAGGGTGTATTTACTTTTTCATGTGTCTGTAAATTGACCTTTTAGCCTATTCCATGACAATATTTCAGGCTATCAAACGAGATCTCTAAACAAGAGATCTTCTGTCATTCGTGTTACTATGGTTCATCTTTCTTGGCTACGTGAGATCCTGTATATTTCTCGCACACGTTTGGGTGCTGACTGTTAACTGCTATCGGCACATTTGGGAATAATTTGAGCATTAACCGTTTTATATTTCTGGAATTGTCGGAGACTACGCTCCACGTCTGTTCACCACAGAAACTTGGCAGCCCCTGCTGTGTGTGTGTTTATAACGAACATCGTGTGTCCGGGGAATTCTCGTTTCATGAATTAATCTTAATGGAATCTTCATGACCAGATCATCTTTATTGTGTTTCGCTTACAATTTATATATAGTCCTTGGTATGAATGAATTCTAATAAACTTCTTTAACCCCATATATATATTTATATGTATGCCAAATAGCCAGTTATGTCTCCTAATCCTAAAATACATGTTGGTTTCTAAAACAGCAGTAATTATTAGATGGCTGCAAAGCTTGTTCCTTGCTGCAACAATTCATATGTAACGTTACCGTGAAACCAAATTACTGACTGCGCTGAAATGGCGTGGCTAAAATGTGACCCCTATTCCTTTGCAGTACCCCACTTGCTTGTGAACAACCCCTGATCTGACTCTACAATGGGGTCAAAAAACGTCAGATACGGTCGGATAAAAACACACACAAGTTGTGCGCAGTACAGAGCCTAATTCTGACGTGCAAATACTCACGTCCAACTATGATAAATAATCAGCCCCTTTAAAGTGTGGCGTTCACTACTGAATTATAAACTACCCACATATTGATCGCTGTGCAGTAAATCGCCATTTAAAAGTTTTGATTTCAGGTATTTTTATGATATTATATAAAGTTTTAATTCTAATATTTTATCGGTAGAATTCAAAGCCGGTGTCTGAGACCCCGGATGTGCCCTCCGTTTCTGAAGATGAAGATGAAGACGAGGATGAACAAACTCCCCCTCCTGTTCTGGCCCCACGTCCCGACCATACAAAATCAGTATGTATACCGGTGACTGATATCAATGTAATCTGTCTAAATCTACCACCTCTACATTATTGTCAATCTCTGAGCATTTCACCCAGGATAGTAGATGGATCAAACCTTCTACATAGGAAAACTGGAGGTGTTGCCCATAGCAACCAATCAGATTCCAGCTGTCGTGTTCTAGAATGAAGTAGAATCTGGTTTCTATGGGCAACGGCTTCTCTTTTCTTTGTGTAGAAGGTTTGATAAATCTACCGCTAGTCTAGGTAGAAGCGTTTTTTCCTTTTGTTAAATTGTCCTTTTACTATTCATGATTACATCTGTTACGTCAGCTCTCCCACAGTGGTCCTAAACCTTTCGTGGGAGACACCTCCCTTGTCATATAAAGATATTGATCTATTTTTTTTTTTGTAATACACTAGTGTTAAAGCATTGTGATAAGTAAAGTTTTTATATTTTAAAAGCAGCCAAATGTTAGTGAAAAATACTTTGCATTTGAATTATAAACTACCCACATACTGATCGCTGTGCAGTAAATCGCCATTTAAAAGTTTTGATTTCAGGTATACACTACATTTTTACGATATTAAAGCATCTAATGTAGTTCCTTCATGTTTCCCGCACCTTTTTAAGATGCCAATACTTTGTGAATAACAGCTTTGCAGAAATTCCACTTGTTGGACAGTCCTACCTTAAAGGAGAACTCCACCTAAACAAATTCTATAGCCTCCTATCCTTACCACAGTTTTGCTAGCTGTGGAGTTGGTGGATGTTGTCTGAAAAACAAAATTTGTATGGAATTCTCCTGTAACCTTTTACACATAAGTTTAACAGTATAGTAAAGAACCCCCCCACCTTGTGACATCACTGATGTCTCATTCTCTCTTGCAGTCTTGCAGCGCTGCTGTTTAGAAGCACAAGTGGTGTTAATTCTGTATTGTATTTATATATGCCTGTGTGACATTTTGGGTATCAGAAGTGCCACGTTTGCTAATATTGATACAAGACTGTACAAATTGTGACGCAATCCCTGCACGTAGCAGAATACTGACTATGTCTGGTAGGATATCCTAGTAGAAGGAGCTGACAATGTACAGTGCAGACGTCTCTCCCCAATCTGTGTTTGTTTATGAAGCATAATTAGAAGGGAGCAAACAGAAAATTGTAGGTGTTGGGATTACAAAGTGCACACGATATGTAAACTCTTCCTGCTCGTTGGGGTCTGTGCACGTTAATATCCCTTCATGAAACGGCAAAGTAGGTTTCTAGTGTTTACGTCTGTCTGGGAAGCGTCTCTGGGTCCTAGCTCTCAAGGGCTTTGATTCGTTCACTGAGCCTGTCCAAGAAATCGTCATCATTTATTTATATAGCGCCAGCAAATACCATAGCGCTTTACAATTGGGAAGAAACATTAATAAAACAATACTGGGTAATACATACAGACAGAGAGGTAAGAGAACCCTGCTCGCAAGCTTACAGTCTATGGGACAATGGGAGTTTGAAACACAAGGGCATGAAATGCTTTTGAATAATTTCCTTAGAGCAGTGATCCACCCAATACTTAAACTCAAAAAAATCCTGATTGGCCGATAACTCTGTGATGTATTCTCCTGGCTCCACCCACAAATAGCTGCTCACTAGGTGAAGGTGACGGAGGCAGTTTCGTCCTCCTTTTAGCGTTATGAGCGTTTCTTAAAGAGCTCTGCTCATGATAGGCTGATTATTGGGAAAGGTACTGCAGATAATTATTAAAGATCTGTTTATTAACATGGTGCAAATACCACCCAAGCGCTGTAAGCTATGGCCACCAAACCATAATGTAAGTGAGGGGAACGAGAACAGATCCGTTGCTGTGGGTCACATCTTGGACTTGTTTAATAAAAAGATGCAAATAGTCTGAGTATCGAAATCCTGCATTATTTTCATGTCAACGACTTCTGTCTTGGGTCTGTTTTACTGCCGTAAACGACCTGAATGTCCTTGTTTCCAGACTGAAACAGTTGCTCTCCTTTCTAGACCTGTTTGTTTTCATTGTGTGTATAATGGTTTTGCTAATCCACCTGACCATATAGCGAAGGACATCCAGCAGGCTCTATCACTTGTCTGCCTGTAGACATTGAGAACACCTCCTCTGTAATCTTCTTCTGTGTGTCCGAGCCAGAGGTGACCGCTGCGTTTGTGCGTTTCAGATCCACACCATCTCCGTCATCCTGCCGACACCGCCGGTTAAGGATGAGCCCACTCCGCTACCTTCAGAGCCGTCAGAAAACAGCGCGTCTCCCCTAGAGGCCATGGCAAAAAACGCGGAGAAAGCCAAGAAGAAGCCCAAGATGTCTGATGAAGAGATCCTGGAAAAATTGAGTATGTCCCTATTTAATTTCGCGTTTCGTATGTCCCCCTGTTTTTTGTTTTGTAGACTGAACCAATATTTAAAGATACTGCTCGTCTGTTGACTTTGTGCCAGGGATGCTACTGAGGCGTGAGGCACTGTTTGCCTTATACCTCAGTAATGTCACTGTTTCCTAGAAAATTAAGGTTTTTGTTTGTTTTGGTTTTTTTGTGACTATTGACCCAAAATGTCTGCCTCCGCTGTATACATGCCGACTTATTATACATCTGGGGAAGGCTGGCTGTAATATACACGTATGCCATTAATTCCAAAGTCTACTTATGTCAGCTGGTTCGCTGTGTTGTTGGAAGATGAAATTCTATTTTCCACAGACTAAACCCCACTAATTATTAAGGCTACAGCTTCTGCTTAATGTGGGATCTTTGTGAACCACTAGAATGCGGTGCGTCTAGCTGACGGTCTTGGCAGCGAACATGATAGGAATTGGCTGCAACATTCAGCAAATATGTTCTAACCACTTCACCAGCTTAATTACTTTGCTCACATGTGGCCCGTGTTACAGTATGTCTCCTTAACGCGCCCTGTTTTTTATTTATTTTTTGGGGGTCTCCTACCAGGAGCAAAGATAATGTATTTAAATAATTGAAATATATATATATATATATTTATTATTATGCTGAACTCCTCCATTGTAAATGTGTTCTCTCTTTAAGCCCAGGCCGTATACCCCATTTGATTACGATGGAGATACTAACACTTTGCTGTGTTATTGACGGAGTATTGCAGGCACTGTGGCGAGCAGTGTAACTGTCTTATACTTCATGTCTGTGTGTTACAGGAAGCATAGTCAGCGTGGGAGATCCCAAGAAAAAATACACCAGGTTTGAGAAGATCGGCCAGGGGTGAGTACACCATTACATTAAAGCCAGTACTTGGATTTAATCGCTGGCAAGACATCTGTCCAAGACTTATAAAGACTGGTGTGATAGAGAAAGATGTTGCAAAAGAAAATTCACCCACTGAGTTGTGGGCAACCAAGCAGACTAAAGACAATTCTTGTTATTTATATATCCTCTGGATAAGCAGCTTCTGGAAACAATGCATCTAGTTACGGAAGCAGAGTGGTTAGCATTGCAGTCTCGGGGAAATGAGTTTGATTCTGACCATGGCCTTATCTGTGTGGCGTTTGTATGTTTGTTTCCCATTCTTTCTCCCCCTCCAATGTGCTCCACTTTCCTCCCACAGTTCAAGCACATACTGGGAATTTAACGGCCTTCCGACATTACCCCTCTGTGTGTGTGTGTGTATGTGTGTGACTTGTGGGGTACACAATTAAGACTGATGTGGGTGATTAGACATTGTCTGTAAAGTACTATAACACGTTGGTGCATTATAAATAATGTCTAATATTTAGATAATTAATCGGCGTGCCATTCAAGGGGATTCTATTATCCCCCCCCACCTGAAGACATGTGTTCCGCAGCCCTTCAGGGATATAGAACCCATTCAGATCCGGGATTTGCTGCTTTAATAATAAGAGGCAGAATCTTAATCGGACATTGTGCCCCTTGAAAGAGAGAGGGGGCGGCCACTGGGAGGGATAGCGTAAAAAATGAGGTTGCAGATCTAGTTTGTGTTTTGTTTTGGTTTTTTTGTCTGCGATATTGTACTTCCTGCAGCAGAGGTGCCCAAACTCAGTCCTCAGGAGCTACCGACAGGTCCTGTTTCAGGATTCCTTTAGCTGTGCACAGGTGAGGTAATCTAATTGGCTGGATCAGTAACTATCCTACCTGTATCTGCAGCCAAAAATTAATAAAACGTGGCCTGTGGGTCGCTCTTGATGACTGGGATTTTGCACTTCTGTATGTTACACGTGTGTTACAGACCATGTTTTCGGGCACATTTTTAGTCCCAGATTCGTCTTTCATTTTTGAGCTGTGTATTTAGCGATCTGGTTGGCTGCAGTGTGCGCCCTTTGTGTCAAGCAATGTAGGGGAAACATAAAGGGTCGTTAGGTCGTTGTAATAAGATCCCTGAAGTACAGGCTGCCGGTACCTCGTGTCACAGGCTGGTGAGCAGGACACCGATGGGAACATTGATGTTTATGCAGCTTGTATTAGGGACTATACCTCCGAGGGAGGGAGGGCTGTATACCTGGGGGGAGGGGGAGAGAGGGCTGTATACCTCAGGGGGAAGAGGAGGGGGGGTCTCTGTATACTTCAGGGGGTGGAGGAGGGGGGTCTCTGTATAACTCAGGGGGCAGGGATAACATTTTCTTGGTCAGGCTAAGAATTAAAGTTTCTTCTTGGAGAAACTAAGCAAATACTTGAAAATGGGTATAGTCAGGTCTGTAAACCACCTCCACACTTGAAAGGGTTCAAATAAACACATTTGCTATGTAGATTTGTCTGTATTTTGTTACTGATCAATATCTTGTTTTCATTCATTTTTTTTTTTTTGTGAAGTTTAGTCGGAACATTCTTGAAATATTCTGTTAAAATCCAGTACGAAGTTTAAGGTGTTTGCTTTTAACACTCAAAATTATCCTCAAAATGAAGCACATTTACCATTTTATTTAGTTTTCCACAACATGTTTAAGAACATTTTGGTGCACTGGGTCTATAGAGCCTCCTTTTAGGTAGCTGGTATCAGGAGGACTTTGTCAGAAGCATTTGTCTCTATGATAATGATCTGTTCCTGGGTCCTGACTGAATACACAGGTAGATCAGATGTCGGGGGAACAAAGTTACTTTGTCTCGCTGACACCTATAATTAACCAGGAAACCTCACTTAGCAGCGCTCTGTAACTGCCCATTGTCTGATTGTTAATTATAAGCCTTTAAACCCTTGTCCCCTTTCATAGACCGGTCTGTGTAAATGAAGGAATTCTGGGTACAGATCTTGTACACTGCGCGGTGGGGGAGGAGGGAGCCAGGACAACTACTGTATAAAGGGGAGCGGGGTGGGAAACGTCTTAGTTTTGTTTTTAGTCCACAAAGTTCTATTTGCTTCTTGTTTTTTCGGTTTTTAACCTTTTAATTGCTTACAATACAAACTGATCTACAGTATTATAAAAAGACATGCTGTAACATTGGCACTAAACACGAAATAAACTCTCGTTCCAATTCCCGTCTCCCGCAATGCCTCAGACAAGCTGTGGTTTACGGTTAGTGTTCGTCAGTCAGCGTAGCCGTGATCTACAGTCTATCATCCGTGTTGGTCTCAGTCTGCAGGGAATAGTGTATACGAAGTCTGTGTCTCACACGTACCCGTCTTTAAGCTCCATACAGTGGTGAAGCACGTTTTTTAAGTTTCGCACTTTTTTCCGTTTATTAGGGCACGAGAGCACTGTTCCCGGGCTTTCAATACAAAAAAAAAAAAGTGTGTAGGCTCCCACGTTCATCATCATTTATTTATATAGCACCACTGATTCCACAGCGCTGTACAGACAACTCACATCAGTCCCTGCCCCATTGGAGCTTACAGACAGACGTCAATATTGATAGCAGCCATTTAACCTACCAGTATGTTTTTGGAGTGTGGGAGGAAATCGGAGCACCCAGAGGAAACCCACGCAAACACGGGGAGAACATACAAACTCCACACAGATAAGGCCATGGTCGGGAATCGAACTCATGACCCCAGTGCTGTGAAGTAGAAGTGCTAACCACTGAGCCACCGTGCTGCACACATTCATGTTGTATCGTACCAAAACATATTGCATCTGTTGATTTGGTTTTACTAAACTTACCAAAAATCACGATCAACGATGTGTAGCAAATGTGGCAGTGTGTACGCACTCACGTCCAGCAGTGTAGGCAGATCTCTGTACATTGTGCAGAGTCGCAATCTTTTCAGCAGATGGTTATGAAGATCACAGATCTGAAGGTAAATCGTGTAGGTGTGTACACAGGAATCTGCATGATCATCTGGATTTTCAGTCGTTGGTAAAATCGTTACAAAAATTGAGTCTGCAGTAATCGTCTATGGGGTGTACTCAGCTAAAACCATAAACTGTCCGGGTAACGGACCCCTTGTCCTTTCTGATGTGGATTCTGTCTCCTCCTTTGTTACTGTTCCAGGATTGGTTATTACAGAAATGCCAGATGTGTGTATATTAGATTACTTCTGCCCAGCAAGTTATCAGTTTTATCCCATTGCTGGACGTCGCCATCTTTAAATACCTGCTGAGCAGGGTGGGAGAACCTTCCATCCCTCTGGGTCATAGCGGAAGCTTCGCTTTTATCTGACCGGCTTCTAGTTACTAGAAATGTTCTGATAGCGATACACCCGGGTGTCAGTGATATCTCTGTGTTTTATAGGCTTAGCTATAGCGTATTCTTACGTGATTATATACAGAGGTGGTAAAGCCCATGTACTCTTATCTTGGAGCCCAAGTCTGCTAATACATAGACCCAGCCCTCGTCCTGTGCACAGATATGTATAGATGAAAGTTGTCCCTGGGCCTGAGTGCTAATGCAGCTGTGAAGACTCCTATAGTCAGACCAATGAATACAGGGGGCAGATCTAGTGTTGGAAACAAGGCAAAAAAAAAAAAGGAGCAAAGTTACACCTTGGTAAAACCATCTTGCACTGCAGAGGGGACAAATTTAAAAAATGAGGATAGATTTAGAGTTGGGAGGGGGCCTGTCCTAGCTATACTCTATGACCAGTATCTATGTTCCCTGCATGCAAAAAAAAATGCGTTTCCATCCATTGCTTTGCACCATGGCTTGTCCAGGGGCAAATTTGCACCTATTTTTGCTTTGCTCCTATCTCCACATAGGCCCAGAGTAGTGAAATGATCATTCCCCGGGGCTGGCACTTAATCCATATAATTGTTAACCAGGTGTTACGTCCCAGTGTATAATGGTAGATTAGCAGGTTCACATGGATGTGACATTGTACCATAAACCCTGCAGGACCCAGCGATCTCCCTGCTGCTCTCTGGGGGGCATTGTTCAGTTACATGGAACAGGGCATTAAAAGTTTCAGTAGTATAAATTCCTGGGCTCTGCACGTAGTAAGAGCAGGATCTAATAATGCCATATAAGCCGGTCACGGACCGGCGGGCACCCTGCATGTGCTCACAGTCGGGGAATGCCCCTACGTTAGCTGCATGACTGTTCTCTTTGTTTTCCTGTCAGCGAGTGCTCAGCCCGGGTCATACTGGCAGGAGATGAGAGGCCACCAGCAGCCTGCAGTACTATCTCTGCACTGGTCATACTGCCTCACTGCTGCTTACTTCACTCCTGGAATAACTTGTCACAACCTGCTTTATGTTCATTCAACCGACCACAGACAGCTTCCATTATGGAATAGGCATCAGTGCATTAGAACTCCTGGTGGTAAATGTATCAAGCTGAGAGTTTTCCAGCGGGTTTAAAAAAAACAATCAGATTCTAGCTATCTTTTTTTAGTACATTCTACAAAATGATAACTAGAATCTGATTGGTTGCCATAGGTAACATCTCCACTTTTCAAACCTGCCGGAAAACTCTCAGCTTGATACATTTACCCTCTAATCTGAGTTCTCCATGGAGATGAAAGGAAAATGTAATTACCTATATAGGGTGAATGGTCTGGTGAATGAAGGGTTAAGGGGGTGGTGTATGTAGAAGATATGTCATAAAACATCTGCACCATCATCATTTCTGTGTCTACTTTTTAAAATTTAATTTTTGGTTTAAAGATTAAAGTAATCGTAGTACGACTGAAACAGGAGAGGTGCAGATATAACCAGCGATTGTTTATTCGCTGGACTTGTGTGGTCAATGTGACTTTAATTAAACAAAGGCAAGAGTTCGACTTGAGTACATGGTATATTCTATCCAGGTTTAATGCATTAAAATTGGAAATGTTTGTTCATATAGGAACGTTTACCTACATATTACTCTGCGCTGTACCGAGAATCTTCCATCAGTCACCCCAGTCTGTCCCGGAGGTGCTTAGTCTCTGTATTGGTGTTTTATTAAGTGAAGCTTTCCGTTGTGTCAGACACATAATTATACTCTGCTTACCGGCTTGTAATTATGGTTGTATGACCTGTCTCTGTCCTACACAGGGCGTCGGGGACGGTTTATATCGCGGTGGATGTAGCGACCGGACAAGAGGTAATGGGGTCATATCTGTGATGTTGGAAATGTTCGCTGTGAGGGGTGGAGGGCGGAAAATAAAAAACCTTCTTTAAGAAGCAAAATTGGGGAGCAATTTAACATTAATTGTGACTAATAAGTGTATTAGTTGGTACTACTTGGCCGGCTCACAAAAGAGAAGACTGGAAACCACGTGTTCTCCGTTCGTCTGTTATGAAGCATTAAGGACCTGTAAAAGGCTCCATAAACACGTTGATCCTACATAAAATATCTGTGATATGTGATCTTTGTTACATATAGATGTGGTTGACATCTGTCTCCCATCACTCTGTTACTATTAATGTCCTGATGCTCTAAACTAGTCTATACACGGACACGCAGCGTGCTGAAATGCAGCATTTGAATACTCTGGTTGCCTATAGGTTGTCCTAACCCCGCCCACTTCTCTTACATGTCTGTGTGTAACCTGGTGTGAAGAATGAATACAGTAGGTGACCTCGCCCTAGTGCAAGGCACCTAATAATGACTACGCAGGGTCAGTACAGTGTTTTACAGGGAAACTGTCGCCTGGTTCCTCCCTGTCTTCTATAAGAATCTTGTGTACTTTGTACTTGATGAGTTAAAAGGGGAACCTCTCGCCCCAGTCACATTCCATCATATGTCTGAGCTGGAGAGCATCTCGGTAATAAAACAAGACTGGGTATTAACAGAGAGGAAAGACTAAAAGATCTTAATATGTATAGTTTGAAGCAGAGAAGGGAAAGGGGGACAAGATAGAAATATATATATATATATATATATATATATATATATATATATATATATATATATATATATATATATATATATATATATATATATATATATATATATATATATATATATATATATATATATATATATATACACACATACACACATACACACATACACACATACACACGGACATGTACTGACACTGGGGGGAAGAGAAGTATTAGAACACAAGGACATGTACTGACACTGGGGGGAAGAGAAGTATTAGAACACGAGGACATGTACCGACACTGGGGGGAAGAGAAGTATTAGAACACGAGGACATGTACTGACACTGGGGGGAAGAGAAGTATTAGAACACAAGGACATGTACTGACACTGGGGGAAGAGAAGTATTAGAACACGAGGACATGTACCGACACTGGGGGGAAGAGAAGTATTAGAACACGAGGACATGTACTGACACTGGGGGGAAGAGAAGTATTAGAACACGAGGACATGTACTGACACTGGGGGAAGAGAAGTATTAGAACACAAGGACATGTACTGACACTGGGGGGAAGAGAAGTATTAGAACACAAGGACATGTACTGACACTGGGGGGAAGAGAAGTATTAGAACACGAGGACATGTACCGACACTGGGGGGAAGAGAAGTATTAGAACACGAGGACATGTACTGACACTGGGGGAAGAGAAGTATTAGAACACGAGGACATGTACTGACACTGGAGGGAAGAGAAGTATTAGAACACGAGGACATGTACTGACACTGGGGGGAAGAGAAGTATTAGAACACGAGGACATGTACTGACACTGGGGGGGGAAGAGAAGTATTAGAACACGAGGACATGTACTGACACTGGGGGGGGAAGAGAAGTATTAGAACACGAGGACATGTACTGACACTGGGGGGGGAAGAGAAGTATTAGAACACGAGGACATGTACTGACACTGGGGGGGGAAGAGAAGTATTAGAACACGAGGACATGTACTGACACTGGGGGGAAGAGAAGTATTAGAACACGAGGACATGTACTGACACTGGGGGGAAGTAGGGTCAGAGGAAATGAGGGGAAAACTACTTCACAGAAAGGGTAGTGGATAAGTGGAATAGCCTCCCATCAGAGGTGGTAGAGGATAATACAGTAGAGCAATTTAATGCTTGGGATAAACATAAAGACATCCTTACAAAGATCTAAGGATCAAATAGGGTTTGAGGTTACCATAGGTTAAGAAATAAGCAGACTAGATGGGCCAAGCGGTTCTTATCTGCTGTCAAATTATGTTTCTTTGAGCTTACAATCTATAGGAAGAGATACAGTGGCAGCCAGCCCAAGGGATCATGCATGCATGCATGCATGCATGCATACATACATACATACATACATACATACATTATCCTGGAATGCAGGGTCCCGCTATCTGCACGGAGAGCTCTTACCGCCTCTCACATGGTTGAACTGGGACAGTAGAAAACCAGAATGTTTAATTCTAAGTACAAAGCTCCCCATGATGTAAGAATGAAAAGGAAATGGGGAAACTTGAGAAGGAATCTATTATCGTCGGCTTTGTTACGTGAAACTATAATTAATGGTTTCCACATTGAGTTAGTGGGTATTTCCTGTAAGCCCGTGTTTTTATAGAAGGGAACCCATGTATATTATTTTTCACCCTGGTACATTGATGTTCCCACCGTCCTGATTCCCAGCCGTAAAACTGAGCTGTGAGCGTCCCGCGTTGGTCACGTTGTCTTTGCAGCTAATTACCGCGCAGGATTTGTCAGTGACTCTTTGTGTTCTACACGCAGGTGGCGATTAAGCAGATGAATTTACAACAGCAGCCAAAGAAGGAGTTAATTATTAACGAGATCCTTGTAATGAGGGAAAACAAGAACCCAAACATTGTCAACTATCTGGACAGGTGAGTCCATGGGAAAATACTAGCACTCATTCTCCAAACTGTAATACTATTGTCCTGATACATGTGTGATAACTATACGTGGCTCTGAAAGTGGCCTGGGCGCACGTGGCTCATTGCTGTTTTGTTCCAGTATTGTGGCTGTTCAGAGGGGTGACAAACAGGAGGAGCTTCATTCCAAAATCCAGTTGTCTGAATATACATCATATCAAACCTGTCGTCTTTTCAGTGTGATTCTTCTGCTTTTCCCACTAACTTTCTAATGAAAATCATTTGTGCTGAATTATTTGCTGGTAAAGTCTTTAATTCCTGTGCATTTTATACAGACCACAAAACAAGTGGGAAAAGCAGAATAGGAATATTCTAGCACTGAAAATACGTGTGATGGACAGGTAGACGTCTGTGTACGTCCGTTAATGACCCCACTGACGGAGTGACGTTGTCTCCCTGCAGTTACCTGGTGGGGGAGGAGCTGTGGGTGGTGATGGAGTACCTGGCGGGCGGATCCCTCACGGACGTCGTCACCGAGACCTGTATGGATGAAGGACAGATCGCGGCGGTGTGCAGAGAGGTAAAGGTCTTACCAAGTCTGTGTGTGTTTCTTTGTATCAGGATATGTTTTAGGCCATTGGTTCCCAACCTTCTGGTGGCTTGATGCAAATGTCACGGGTTTCACTTTTTTATGAATTAAAGTGCGTCATTTAAACTCAAAGTGCATCATCGCAAATTTCGTGTCGTTGACAAATAAGTGTTCGGATGTACCCAATGATATTTGCATAATGTTTAAAGGGTTTCCCCAGTCTGGGAGGGTGGGATCACATGTTAAGGGGGGAGGGGAGTGATGATACCTGGCTCTCATTTGTAGTTGAAGGGTAACCTTCTTTTTTTTTTTTTTTTTTTTTTTTGTAAAATTGATCTTCCAAAAACAAAACCTATAGAAACACAAATTCAATCATTTACAAATTATCCAAATGTCACATGAAGGTGTAACATTATACTCAAATATGCAACCATATGTTCCAAATTAAATCTACTATATACAACGCCGGATTGTACAGTAGAGAAGACTGGGTCATACAGAAAATGGGGACATGTAAGGTAGACAAAATAAATGCAGACATGAAAACAAAAGGTATGGAGGACCCTGCTCATTAGAGAGCTCACATTCTAAGTGTAAGAGGGCACAAGGGGAGCGAGTGTGGCTCAGAGTGGAGATTGGGGCAGTGGTGAGGATCATTAGTGTGAATAGTATCATCAGGGATAAGGTGAGTTATTAAATAAATGGGTTTTTAGAGAACGTCTAAAGATTTGAAGGCTGTGGGAAAGTCTGATTGAGCGTGGTAGGGAATTCCATAAGTGGGGAACAGCACAGGAGAAGTCTTGTAGGTGGGAGTGAGGTGGTTACCAGAGGTAGATCTAAGAGGTCGGGAGGTAGAGAATTTTGATATGAGATTTGAGCTGTTTGAAGGGGTGGTGGTGTTGAGGGCTTTGTAGGTAACCGTACATAGTTTAAACTGGATTCTGTAGGATACGGAGCCAGTGTAGGGATTTGCAAAGTGGTGCATATTTAGATTACTGAAAGTACGGCTAAAATGACATAACCATTAAAGGCTAACTCCATTTTTACATATCTCTAGTAAAGCTAATATTTGCAAAATGGTTTTTGTTTTGTTTTTCATTGTTTGGACCCCAGAAATAAAACCTGAAGGTTGAGCTTCAATGACATCACAGCTCTGTGTTCAGTGATTATGGTACAAAACTACATATACCGTGATACATGGCATTCACAACACTAACACTAAACTATCGGTGTCACCCTTGTGTCCTCCCCAAACTGCCTGTGCTCTGGTTGGTTCAGCTTGTGTTTAAATCCTGCCTAGAACTAACATCTGTAGAGAAGGTAACACTGAATAGTTTGAAGTGGGAGTTGGTGGCCCAGAGCAATCAAACTAAACGGGAAAATACACCAGAGCTCACTCCGTGCGGCGTCTTCTAAACTAGAGCTCACAGGTGCCTTGTTACATTGACTTCTGTAGATTTAAAGGGGTAGAGAGGACATTGAGTAGATGGATTTTCCATTTTCTGTGGACAGTGACTGGTGTCGCCCTCCCTGACCGCGGCTTTGCGAAGCATCCTGTGGATTCCGGCTGTATCACAAACTGCTTGTTGTTGGTGACCATTATAAATCAAAATATCATTACAGTTTTTATCATTTGCAGCATTGTTAAATCAGTTTTAAGTACATTTTGGCACAGATTTATATGCAAAATCCTGCGTTGTCCTTAGTTTAAGAAGTACAATGTGTGCTGATCGACTGTTAGACATTAGACGTCATTTGTATCCTGATATGTCCAGAAATCCGAGGTCTGTTCTCTACGTGTAACAGTCTCTGGCTGCGGATGAGATTAGAGGACCGTTCCCAGGTTAATGAGCGTTCGTGATCTAATAGATTGTGCTTATTGATGTCTGCTGTATGATAGAAATAAATGTGTCTGTTCTGGTTCCGCGGTTACAGTCTGGTGTTCTCCCCTCTGCAGTGTCTTCAGGCCTTGGAATTCCTGCACGCGAACCAAGTCATCCACCGGGACATTAAGAGCGACAACATCCTCCTGGGAATGGACGGTTCCGTCAAATTAAGTACGTTCCGGTGATGCGCTGCAAGTTGTCGTATGGGTTTCTCATTTGTAGCATTAATATCTCTTCCTGTATAAATGGTCCTCTGTAGCCGGTAACTCTTATTCCTTCTCTGGGCTAAAATTCTGAACCACTGATTAATTACAGGTAGGAATCGGGACTCTAACATCCTTTCTTTGTAACGGTATTGTGTGTTTTATAACGTAAGTAAGTAGGAGATGCAGTACAGGAGATTGACCCCTTCTGTTAGTACTGGAAGCTTTGCCCCATTCAGAACCTACACATAACGTTTCTGTGGATATAACTCTGAGTTTACACCAGATTCAAGAGGTTTTAGAATCGTAACCTTGGCGCAGACAATTACTGGGGATCCTGTGGTGATTGGATACAATATATTGGTTCCCCAGCACCATAGTCGGCCACCTTAACTTATGTGCTTAATCCATAAAGAAAGTCTGCTTGGTAATAAGCTGTTAGTTATCTAGTTAACACCCCAGAATTTTACTGTAACTCGTATTTACTCTTTTGGTCTCCTGTTGGTACTGACTGTAATGTATAACGTTATTTCGCTTACAGATGTTACTGTTGAGGCACCGGATCCGTAGTGTGTGTGACGTCTGTTTAACGTGTTGTGTTTGGTTCTCTTGTAGCGGACTTTGGTTTTTGTGCTCAAATTACCCCGGAACAAAGTAAGCGCAGCACGATGGTCGGTACGCCCTACTGGATGGCCCCGGAGGTGGTCACGCGCAAAGCTTATGGCCCTAAAGTGGACATCTGGTCGCTGGGGATCATGGCCATAGAGATGGTAGAGGGGGAGCCGCCATATTTGAATGAAAATCCTCTCAGGGTAAGTACCTTTTTCTAAAGGGGGAGGGGGGGTCAATTCAGTGCAAGGTGACCCTGGAACGTCCGCAGAGACCCCCTGACCTCGGGGTTTTTACAGGAATCTGCTCATTTTTTTTTCATCCCATAAATGAGCCGAGATTTGTACAGTAATTGCGCAGCCGGAGATCAGTGATGTCCCCCACCCACCCCCGCACCACAACGCCAGGAATTGAATCTCCCCCTCGAAGTCTCTTTATACCCTGACCCCACTATACAGGGGCTTGTACCAAATACACCCAGATATCTGTAATGCAAAACAAATATGATCATCATCATCATCAACATTTATTTATGTTATGTTAAGTTATGGGCAGCACAGTGACCTAGTGGTTAGCACATCTGCCTCACAGCACTGGGGTCATGAGTTCGATTCCCAACCATGGCCTTATCTGTGTGGAGTTTGTATGTTCTCCCTGTGTTTGCGTGGGTTTCCTCCGGGTGCTCCGGTTTCCTCCCACACTCCAAAAAACATACTGGTAGGTTAATTGGCTTTCAAAAATTGACCCTAGTCTCTGTCTGTCTCCCTGTCTGTCTATCTCCCTCTTTGTCTGTCTGTGTCTGTGTAAATATGTGTATATATTAGGGAATTTAGACTGTGAGCCCCAATGGGGCAGGGACTGATGTGAATGAGTTCTCTGTACAGCGCTGCGGAATTAGTGGCGCTATATAAATAAATGATGATGATGATGATTTATATAGCGCCACTGATTCCGCAGCGCTGTACAGAGGACTCATTCACATCAGTCCCTGCCCCATTGGGGCTCACAGTCTAAATTCCCTAATATATACACACATTTACACAGACACAGACAGACAAAGAGGGAGATAGACAGACAGGGAGACAGACAGAGACTAGGGTCTAATTTTCCCTAACATACAAACACACACAGAAAGAGAGAGGGTCAATTTTTGATAGCAGCCAATTAACCTACTAGTATGTTTTTAGAGTGTGGGAGGAAACTGGAGCACCCGGAGGAAACCCACGCAAACACAGGGAGAACATACAAACTCCACACAGATAAGGCCATGGTCGGAATTGAACTCATGACCCCAGCGCTGTGAGGCAGAAGTGCTAACCACTTAGCCACCGTGCTTATTTATTTCTCAACACAAATGTACAGATCATTGCCTTGTACTCACTGTTGCCGTACTGCAGAGAATAGCTTTTGTTTTTCTGACACCGAGCAGTAAAAAGCAAAATCATTCCCCTGCCCCCACCCTACACACACTCCAGATTGTTTGGCAAGATTGTTTGGCATTTGTGTTTCTTGATGCGTGACTCCGTTCTGTAACCAGGCGCTGTATCTTATCGCTACAAACGGGACCCCAGAGCTGCAGAACCCAGAGAAGCTGTCTGTCTCTTTTAGAGACTTCCTTACCCGGTGCCTGGAAATGGATGTGGAGAAGAGAGGTTCAGCCAAAGATCTGCTGGAGGTGAGATCTCCCCGACATCCAAATGTGGTGGTCCGATCTACTGTGCAAAACACTGGACCAGTGCTTACGTTTTCATGGACGGGGGAGAGGGGTTTCCTGAACTTGCTGCTCGCTATATTTTCCACTCAGTGTTAATTACCTGTTATTGTTTAGTATGTGCTGTACAGAAACCCCTACCCTATACTGATGAGCTCCAAACAGGGTGAACATCTCTGTAGGATTAAATTTTGCCTTTGCACTGACCCATGTCTGACTACCCAGTGACTCTTTAAATATGTCCCAGATGTCTGTCTCCTTGTATACCATCGTCTTCTTTACATATTGTCCCTCAGGAGCGGTTTCCTATTCTCCCCATCACGTTTCATGGTTTTATTGTGGTAACTTTGTTCACAGAACTCTACCCCATACTAGGAAGCTCTAACCGGGCCCGTACGGTCCCCCTCCCACCGCACATCCTCTATCAGGGAGTAGATAACTGTGGGTCACTTTAATCTCCCATCCAGAAAACTTACTGCTTTAGAAAACTACCTTTTACATATTGTCCAGTATGACACGTCTGGTTAGGTTCTCCGGTTGTGTTCCGTAGGGCAGTTTAGTGATTGGAGACACATCGTCCCCATGTTATTGTGGCTGTATAAATCGGGTTCCGTATTTTCTCTCCTCACCCTCTGTATCGCCCCAGAATGCCCTGAATCCGCCATGTGCTGTATTGTTAGTGATGCTGGTGTTTTATATCCGTTTCTTTATTTGTGTTTTATACATTCAATAGACAGTAAAAAGTTCTTGACTGCAAACCTCAACATAACACATAATGTGTTATCATATGAAATCTCTTTAACTTCAGGGTTAGGCAACCTTTTATTATTTATTATTATTATTATTATTATTATTATTATTAATTTTTATTTATAGGGCGCCACTAGGTGTCCGCGGCGCCGTACAGGGACAGACAAGATTACAATACGAGGTGAGACAGCACAGAATAGTAAACAATAATCACAGTAACTCAGTGAGCTCAAGGCACAGCTAGAGGGGAGGGGAGAGGGCAAGGTCAGCCAGCAACGGCACTTAGGAGGGAGGGTACAGATGAGAGGGAGACCCCCAGGGGGAAGAGAAGGGAGCGAGAGGGGACGCGGGAGGAGGGTCCTCAAGGAGGAAGGCAGGGTAGCTGGCGAGCAGAGTTAAAAGTGGTGAAGACAGGAGAAGAGAGAGCCCTGCTCAAAGGAGCGTACAATCTAATCTTTTACTCTCCAGCTCTTGTGGAACTACAAATCCCAGAGTGCCAAGCCTGCCAGGGCAAACTGGGGCTTTAGGTCTACATACGCTGGACAGCACCAGGATGCCTTGTATAGTTGAAGTAAGCCGCAGCCTGGATAGATCTCTTCTGTGGTTATTGCTCCAGCTGTTGTCTGTTGATTACCAGGGAATGAATAAGGTGAATTAAAGTCTTTTCTCTTGGATTTGTGTGTCCTACTTCCCCAGTGTTTCCATGCTCTATACAGAGACGACTGATGGTGGTGATGGCGCAGACGGTGACTGCGGTGTTGTGGGTATTAGATGCCAGGGATAATAGGACTGTGTGTTATGTGCTGTATAGGAATGGCTTACCCTCTCCCTCCTGCCTGGCACAGTGTTTGGCTTTTCCTGTGTTCGAGGAGAACAGGTTGCATTCCCCGCGGACAGACTTCTGTTCTCCACGTGACTGGCAGGAGACTCTGTGTGCACAGAAGTGGTGCTGATCTCATGCTTTATAAATAGACCTCGGTGCATTAAACCCAGCACGTTCCATCCGATGCAAACGCTGGGCCAGAATCCGCTCCGTTCCGTTCCTCAGTTACTGGTGACGGCGCTGCCAGCGTCTCTCTCCGATACTGTGACCGAACAGACATCCGTGTATTTTGGACATCGTGGGTGGGACAAGTATCCATTCTAAAGCAGTTATAGATAGAAGTAATCTCTCTTCCCTCACTGTATAACGGTGACAGACCTGTGTCTATTGGGGAGATTAGAGTCCATTCTGCAGTTATTGCGTAAATGTAACTGGTATTTTTCAGTATATTGTTACATTTGCAGTTCGTTTGCATAGATATTTCCTTGATCTGAAGATTAACTGCTGCCCGAAGACTGGGGGCCAAAATAAATTAAATTGTATAGAAATGATTTTTATTTCCTTTTGTTGGGATATTGATGCACAGATTGTTTAGTAATCGATTGTTCTGGGCTTATTACTCTGCAAATTATCTTGTTTGTCTTGTCCCTTAATGAGCGGCCAATATAATCTAATTTATTAATGATCTAATTGGATTATTAGTTCACTGTTTAAGCATTTTCCCGGCTGTGAGATAAACCAGGGCACTGTTCTCCGTCTGAGCTATTCATCAGGGAATACCAACAGGAAGTTGTGTGTGGTCTTGGTATGTAAGACAATTTTTAAGTAGGATATTCTATTCTATTTTTTCCAATATACTATAAAAAATAAAACTATTTGCCCAGAGGAGAAATAAAACAGTGGCAGGATATGAATATAGTTACATAGAACTATTCATAAAAAAAAAAAACATTGCAATGCTACAGATTAAAGGTCCATGTATATTTCCAAATTCATAACTAAGGTAGAGTCTTGTTACATCAATAGTACATATTTGAGGCTACTGTCTACATCTTTACTAGCTAAACTGCAGCTTAGTCAGTCTGTGCTCACGGATATTCAGATTGCATGCTCTGCAGACCAGGTAAGTGGAATGAGTTTAGCGAGGCTGTTTACTGATGTCGGCAGAGCTGGCGAACACAAAAACTATCTTTTACAGTAAGGTTGAGGTTAAATAAACCTATCTTTTTATAATTTTTATGCAAATTGTAATTATTGGTGATCTTCAGTCCTTTTTATATTGAGTGCAGTGCACGTTTATAAGATTTGCCTGTTTAGTGCAGTCAGAAAACAGGGAACTATCTAAAGTCATGCAGATCTCAGCTGTGACCGTTTCTAAATAGCTACTGCAGATGGCGGCTTTACCAGGCAGAATCCTGTTCATTGTATACGGAGGTTTGTTCATTTCTCATACAGCGATACATACCCTTTAAACGTTCCTCTGACTGTAGTGTAAGCCAAGTCAATCTGGTCCTGTACATAACAAACTATAACTGACATGAAGTAGGTTTAGTATTTGCCATAATTCTGCAATAATGATTTTAATTCTATTTTGTATTCCTTCCCGCGCAGCACCCGTTCCTAAAGGTC
Source organism: Mixophyes fleayi (assembly GCF_038048845.1). Classification (NCBI taxonomy): domain Eukaryota; kingdom Metazoa; phylum Chordata; class Amphibia; order Anura; family Limnodynastidae; genus Mixophyes; species Mixophyes fleayi. The sequence goes on from NC_134403.1 coordinate 18,813,829, forward strand.
GCCAAACCTCTGTCCAGCCTCACGCCTCTGATACTTGCAGCGAAGGAAGCCACGAAGAGCAGCCGTTGATCCTTGTGACCACTTGACGTTGCGGACTCCTGGCCCGGGATTTCTGTAACCGGCATTTATTCAGCCGCCGTTACCTGGACTGAGCGCTACAAGCACAAAGCGGCTCTTCTAGAGCCCCAAGGGAATCTTCTATGGACCCTTACAGGAAGGACTGTGAACATTTTATTTTATTTGTGACAAACACAGCATTTTGTTGAAGTCTCTTTAACTGTTTTTTTTTTTTTTTTGTTTTAATGATTTGGAACCTTGAATGTTGATCCGAATAAATTAAACCACCTCGTTCTCATATTCTTCAAATGCGTCGTTCAATACGGAGCAATAAACACGAGACCTGGCCAAGCCACGTTCTATCACAGGTTATCACGGAGGTGTTTGTTTAATCGCTTACGGTCCATAAATCCAGCCTTGGTCGTCAGTAGGAAAGTCCCTCGTCTTTTTGTATTTCAGCTAGTCGCTCTGTTGCAATAATTTTGATGGTTAATATTTAATTAGGATTTGTAGCAATGTTTAGGGGGCCAATGCTCAGAATCTGTTGTCCAACAGATATGAGTGAAAAACCATGGACTGCATTACCACTTATAACCAGCAGGTGAAGTAGAGACTCCAAACCATATCATCATCATCATCACCACCACCATTTATTTATATAGCTCCACTAATTCCGCAGCGCTGTGCAGAGAACTCACTCACATCAGTCCCTGACCCATTGGAGCTTAGTCTAAATTCCCTAACATACGCACAGAGAGACTAGGGTCACTTTTGATAGCAGCCAATTAACCTAAAAGTATGTTTTTGGAGTGTGAGAGGAACCGGAGCACCTGGAGGAAACCCACACAAACACGGGGAGAACATACAAACTCCACACAGATAAGGCCATGATCGGGAATTGAACTCATGACCCTAGCGCTGTGAGGCAGAAGTGCTAACCACTGAGCCACCGTGCTGCCCATATATTTTATAATGTAGCTGATGGACATTACTAGAGAAGTTTATCTATAGATCTTGTACTGCATATTCTATTTATGGTATGCATATTGAAAATGTGATGTTGACATCCCATTACACCTCATTACGTCCCACCCTGAAATCTAGTGCTCACACCAGGGCCTGTATAGCAGAGGTGCATTTAAATTCTACTACATGGCCCATGTTGGCAAGTGATTCTGTACTGTTATACGTTTAACATGCCAGTTCATGCCACCATTGTGGGTGGGATGGAAAGTCGCAGAATTATTATTTTTTTTTATTATTTTGCTGGTTTTAAAATTGGACTTGGAATTATGAGCTGTTCTTTGTCTTTCCTTAGGCAGAATCAAATTTATTGTAATGGGCAAGAAATCTGCCCTTCTCTGTAGACGTGACAATAGATCAGTTCTTGCACAAAGCAAAACATCCTGGTTATTGTGGGTATTGAACTTGTTTATTTCATAGTGTTTCTTTGACCTTTCCTGGAATGAGCGGAACATATGTAGCTTAATAAGTCCTGTGCTCACCTAGGTCCCACCTGTATAGTTACAGAGGCTTAGATGTGATTGGTCAGGTGAGGACACAGAGGCCAAACCCATTACGTTTATTGTAACAGGTTATGGGATGGAATTTAGAACGTTGACATTTTAGCAAAAAGTAATTTAGGATTAGGAATATAGTATTTTGATTTTTGGGTTCAAGGTTTCGTGCAGACACCCTGTGCTTTATGCCTTACATTTCTTATAAGGACTTCTCATGGAAAGGCAGAGAACTTACTATTACTTATCCCCCCCCATGTGGCACATAGGGCAACCTTTTAAATGGCGAACCGTCGGCAACGGCGCGGATTAAGTTCTCTGACAGGTCAGCTGCCTCTCCTGCCCGAGATACTCTGGGTTTCCGCATCATAGTGTGTGATTAATGACCCATACAGAAGTATTATGTATACTGGAACCTGCCGGTGGGAGTGATTCTTCTCCTACTCTACAGCTCGGCAAAACAATCGGCAATCTCTTCATGACAAGTCACATGTAAATGGCATTTACATGTTGGTGTTTTGTTCATATACTTATTGACATATTTGTCACGGGAGCAGCTGATAACTCTCTCCCCCTCTATGGCCAGTCTGTCTGTCTGTCTCTACAGCACTAACCAAGTTGCAGGTTTTGCATCAGGTGCGAGTGCCCAATATTTCACCCCCGTGCGGTCAGGACATGTGACTGTGCCCCAGTGGTCTAACTACCCCTTTGTTGGGGGTGCTTAGGGGTTCAGCAATGCTTTAGTGCCCTCCTTTGAATACAGGCCCAGCGTCTGCTCTGACAGGGCCATATTCTGCTATGGGTGGAGCAGCACAGGTCAAGTGGGTGGTAGTGATTAGTGATGAGAAGGTCATTGACAGAACATAGCAACAGCACAGTGGCTTAGTGGTTAGCACTTCTGCCTCACAGCACTGGGGTCATGAGTTCAATTTTCGACCATGGCCTTGTCTGTGTGGAGTTTGTATGTTCTCCCCGTGTTTGCGTGGGTTTCCTCCGGGTGCTCTGGTTTCCTCCCACACTCCAAAAACATACTGGTAGGTTAATTGGCTGCTAACAAATTGACCTCTCCATCTGTGTCTCGTGTGTCTTAGGGAATTTAGACTGAGCTCCAATGGGGCAGGGACTGATGTGAGTTCTCTGTACAGCGCTGCGGAATTAGTGGCGCTATATAAATAATGATAGGGGGTATTAACGAGGTCGAAGGGCTTTATAAGTGAGGGTCAGCAACGTGAATTGTATTCTGGAGGGAAGGGGCAGCCCTTACCAACTGGTGTTAAAACACGGCTCCTAGCTTGTACTTGTACGTGTGCAACTGCATGTTCAAATATAACTCATTCTGTTCTATGCGCCAATACCCAATTGTGTTCGTACTTTTGTCCTCCTGTAGTTACAATGTGGTTTTTGGATCTTGCTTTATTCATTTCAATGTGTTCAAAGCATTGTCACTACATCCAGTCTGTTCATCTGTGTGGGAGGGAAGCACCAGTGCTCTGCTGTGTTTCGGTTTTGTTTTTTGCTCCCACGTCAAAGTTTTTGTTTTTCTTCTGGATTTTATTTCGGGAAAGTTCCATATCGTTTCAGTTCTTGACACGTATGCAAATGCAACGTCTGTTCAGAACACTTATCCACACACTATATTCTTACGGTTTGCACTGACATTTGTCTTCTAGATTCTGTATTCATAATGCATTTTTGTGTTTAATTTTTTAGTGTTCTATTATTCCACAGTAACTGAAGCACTTATTTTAAAATGTTAGAGTTCTGTGTAAATCTGTTGTCTCCACACGAACCAATCACAGCAGGCAGTGCCTCCTGGTGATCTCTTCATTCTAGTGGCTTGCTATTTAAACCTCTTGTCTACTTGATTGACTGCATTCTCCAGCAAAATGGCTGCCTCCACGGTGTGCAGTCAAATGCCTCACTACTGTCCCAATTTCAGTAGGACAGTCCCATTAGAGGAGTTTTTGTCCCCACTGGCAGATATGACCTCGCTCACCACAGTGAGTGGGTTTAGCGAGCACCAGAGGCAGGCGTCTGTGGTGCCCATGGCAATTAATGGGTGATCTTAGGGGAGGTGTGTTGAGGGGCTCCTGACTGGATGTGCTGGGATTACTCATTTTAATAGTGTATTGAAAATGCAGCTGTTTATATTCTAGAATTATTTTTTTTTTTTTTCCTGCTTGTGTGTAGGAAACAGAAGACGAAATTGTACCTCGCGGTCTGGTGTAGACAGATCCTGCTGCCTATGGATCTTCTGGTCTTGAGAAAATACAATTGTACAATGTCATTGCTCAGACATGTCTAGTTGAGTCCAGATTTGGCACTCTGCCAGGACACGACTGTCTATGCCCATTATAGATGCTGGCGCTCTATCTATGCAGACTCTGTATACAAAGTGATAAGCTGGGTAAATACTACAGGTTTTTCAATTGTGCCAATTACTCCATAAACGACTGTTAGGTCCGATATCGCATTAGTGTGTACACTCCCACGATTATGCTTTATCATACCAAAGCTCATCTTATTTCAATTGATGTTGTAAACTGACTACAAATCGCGACCAATGATGTTGGGCAAATGTGGCAGTGTACGCACTCGCCACCAGCAGTGTAGTCAGATATCTGTACAGTGTCACCATCTTATAGCAGATGGTTATGAGAGATGAAGATCACAGATCTGAAGGTAAATCATGTAGGTGTGTACCCAGGAATCAGCTGGTCAATGGGACTTTCAGTTATTGGTGAAATCGTTACAGAAATCGCATTGGATGAATTTTCTGTAGTGTGCCCCCAGCTTTACCTACAAGTCAAATATGCCCTTAAAGAGCCATTAACCGTAAAATACTTTCTGAGCATTTGTCTAAGTGACGGGAAATGGATTTATAATAATGATTGGTTTCCAGGTCTTCCCTTAATGAATGGACACTTTTGTCCCACAAATTGATCATTTTATCCTCCTTCCCCCCCACCCCCCTCCCCAAAAAAAAAAAAAACAGTTTGTGTATAATGGGACAGCTGGAGCAATATTAACTACTCCTGTAGTATAATAATTAGATAGGATGTGGAGATCTGTGGTAAAGAAACTACTTTTCTTCTCAATTTTGGCATGGTAAGAATTTTTAAGCCTAAGCAAAGCCAAGAATAAATATTCAGAACGGTCCATATACCGATGATCTGGTGGGGAAAAAATAAGTCCTGTTTGTGTTATTGGTGTCGAGCTTCTTAATATGGTAGAACATAATTGTTTTAACCATATCCTGCCAGGTTAATAATTCTTATGTCTTTGTGCGCTTCCGTATCATAGATCACCGCTAGACTTTCACTCTGACATGTAAACATGCCCCTGGGTGTATTAAAGCCTCAAATCGGCTAAAGAGTTGGTCACTTATCCATGTTATTATTATTAATTTTTATTTATAGGGCGCCACTAGGTATCCGTAGCGCCGTACAGGGACAGACAGAAACACGATACAGGGTGAGACAGCACAGTACAGTTAACAGAAATCACAGTAACTCAATGAAGCTCAATGAACAGCTAGATTAGAGGTGAGAGCCCCCAGTGGGGTAGAGACAGGGGCCGGAGGACCTCGCGGAGGAGACAAGGAGCTGGAGAGCAGAGTTAAGGTGGTGGAGAACAGAAGGAGAGGAGGCCCTGCTCGGAGGAGCGTACAATCTAAGGGGAGGGTAGGACGGACAGAGACACAATGGTAGGAGGAGGGAATGGGGATGACGGAGGCAGGGACGGAGGGGGGGGGAGAGGAGAATGAAAAGGAGGGAAGTAGGAGGGGGACAGAAGAGGGAGGGGGGTAGGGGGAGACTGGGAGGAGGTCAATGGGTGGGGGACTGAAGGGCTTTAAGGAAGGGGTGGGTTTTTAAGGCCCGTTTGAAGCTGGACAAGTTGGGGGAATTTCTGATGGAACGGGGGAGCTGGTTCCAGTGGAGGGGGGCAGCGTGGGAGTTACAATGTTAGATTGTAATGAGTGCTGGGCTTTCATAGTAATGTGGCAGAACTCACTGAGCAACCTTTAAGGGTATGTAGTGACAGACTTTACATTTTCATAATATGCCTGTCCATTCAACTGTACAGATATCTAAGAACAAAAACTGGCACATGCTTATGAACTTTTCTATACCCACTAGGTTCAGATGAGGAAAATGAATAATTCCTTACTTCCTACACATATTAGTGTAGCGAATTGAAAAATAGAAAGAATTCAGTCTGTTCCCAAAGTAATTTGCTGAATAAACAGCTGTTCTGACGTTTATGTTACACTTCAGTTCTCCCCCTCCAAATTGCATGTCAGAATATATTTTTGATTTTGTTTTAAAAGGTTTGTTCTCTTCAGTATATCATGTTGTCTTGAGAAATGTTTTGAAATGTACATTGTTACAATACAACAAAGCTGTTACATTTTCTTCAGATTGCTCTGCCCATTTAAATGATTTTATTTGAAGTTGAACCGTTTCCCAGCTCTGTAGCCGGGTGATTCAGTGACAGAAGGTAGAAGCTGGCACCTAGATTAGGAGAGAGCAGGTCTCTGTGCGTGGGTGCCCTCTCAGCGCCAGCGTACGTCATCCATCAGGTATCTGCAGAGAGCTGGCACCAATACCCTGCATCTATCAGGAATATTTCTGCTGCTTTGTACCTTCCTCCCCAGTTTCTCTGCTGACTTTTAATTAAAAAATAACAGAAGCTGCAGGAGTTATTTATGGGAAGTCCTTGAAAGGTTCTGTAGATTCTGCCCTCTTATCAAACGCTCGGAGGCTGATCTACAACCAGTGTGTGCTACCTTTGTGTCTGAAATAGTTTAATGATTATTTCTGAACAGCTCTGTTTTCCACACATTCAAAGCTACAGATCACTGTAGTTTATTAGGTTGTGCGCACCCTCGTGCAACTTTAACTCTTAATTTTATAATGTATTTTATATAGCGCCAGTATGCGCTGCATTGCTTTACACCCGGGAACAAATGCAAAATGAAGAGCAGATTGGGTATCAATAAAGAGGTAAGAGGACCCTGCTTGTATTCTATAGGCAAATAGCAGTTTGATATGAGGTTTAATGCTCATTAGTCCAGCTAGATTGAATTGTGAAAAAGTGCTGTGGGGTTCAATGATCCTGTCACACAGCAATGGTGGTTTGGTGGCAATAGGGTGATGAATAAATATAGAAAGAGTGTGTACAGATAACCAATGTAGGGACTGGCAGAGCACCAATAGAAGAACATTTGGAAATGAAAATTGGTCATTGATGCTTACTCTCCCAGAACGTCCGGACATCCGGCAAGTTAGATTACCCTCCAAGATACACTTCACCTCCTCCACATGACACCTACCGCAATTTAGTGAATACACCACCCATGAATTTATCAGTTCCCCATGGAGTTAGGAATGCTCACTATATAAATTGAAGTTGCATAATTTGCTCCCCCTGTATATTAATGGAAAGTCATTTCAGATTTCCTAACACCCCTTCCCAATGACCTCCATCAATAGGCCAAAGACTTCACATTTGAGATAAGATATGGAGATTGGTTTGCTTTGAATTGTAAGTCTGAATTGTCTGGGGTGTTCCCAGTATACAGTAGTTAGTACCTACTAAAAGTGATCCAAGAAAGGACAACCAGTGAATAAGTGACAGGGTCATGGTCGCCCAAGGCTCATTGATGTGCGTGGGGTGTGCCTGTCTGGTCCTATCCTAAAAAAGAGCTACTGTAGCACAAATTGCTGATAAAGTTAAAGCTGGCTATGATAGAAGGGTGTCAAGTGCATCGTAGCTTGCTGCGTATGGGGCTCCGTAGCTGCAGACCGGTCAGGGTGCCCCTGGTGACCTCTGTCCACTTCTGAAAGTGCCTACAATGGCACCAGAACTGGGCCATGGAGCAGTGGAAGAAGGTGGCCTGGTCTGATGAATAACGTTTTCTTTTACATCATATGGTGCATATGCATAGTTTACCTGGGGAAGAGATGGCACCAGGATGCACTATGGGAAGAAGACAAGCCGACGGAGGCAGTGTGATGCTCTGGACAAGGTTCTACTGGGAAACCTTGGGTCCTGGCATTCATGTGGATGTTACTCTGACACATACCACCTACCTAAACATTGTTATGGACCAAGTACACCCCTTCATGGCACCGGTATTCCCTGATGGCAGAGGCCTCTTTCAGCAGGATGATGCGCCCTGCTACACTGCAAACATTGTTCAGGAATGGTTTGAGGAACATGACAAAGAGATCAAGGTGTTGACTTGGCCTCCAAATTCCCCAGATCGCAATCCAATCGAGCATCTGTGGGATGTGCTGGAAAAACAAGTCTGAGCCATGGAGGCCTCACCTCACATCTTACAGAACATAAAGGATCTGCTGCTAACGTCTTGGTGCCAGATACCACAGGACACCTTCAGAGGTCTTGTGGAGACCTCGCCTCGACGGGTCAGATCTGTTTGGGCGACACGAGTGGGACTTACACAATATTAGGCAGGTGGTTTTAATGTTGTAGCTGATCGGTGTATTTTACAGTAGTTATTTGATTAAAAGTAATAGCTAGCATTTTTGACAGAATTACTGTATCTACATTATTCAAATATATAAGTCCATACGAGCCACAATATCAAGCTCCTTTGCCAGGTTTCAAAATCAATGTAATTAAGGTCTCTCTCATTGGGATTGACAGCTCTCCCTGTCTGAACGCTTCCTCAAATAATTGTAATAGTCTAGGTGCCAATATATCTGTCTGGGATTTATACCATTTTGAGAGTAGACCAGCTAGAAGTTTACCCCACCATTGTCAATGTAACTTGTTGGTTTTTTTTTTTAAAATAAAATAAAATGAAAACATCAGCATTTTTAATCATTATCATGAAAATAGTCTGTGGATAAAGGTCCAATAACTGCTTACATTACAGACAAGGTGAATGGTTATATTTGTCCATAAAATGTTTTAACAAAATCCTTAATTAATATCACTTTAATTAATCCTTAATTAATAGGACTCATCACCAACCGCCTATCCTTCAACTCAGCAATCACTGTGTACAAATGTGGTTCCCTAGTGAGGAATCCTAACATCACCGTTACCAAACTAAATATATCTTACATAGAATATCTACTTTCTGGCCTCCTCTGTGAGTATTTACCAATATGTTCGTTTCACCCCCAAATGATTTTTATTAGCAATTTCAGAGGAAAAGCAACAAATTATCTTTCTAGTGCGTTGATCATGAAACTTCTAGTGGAAGCCTTTAAAGCAGGCGTCAGGGAATTTTTTTTACCCTTTACCCCCAAATATATTTAGATAGGCCAACATTACCCCCTTAATTTGAAAGGAAGGAAATCATATATTATTAATTATTGGAATTCAAAATGTTATTGAATCTATTCAAAAATTCTTTGAAAGCTTCAACTTCAAAACATCAGGTTTTGGAGAAATGATGTTTCTTCATTTGATACGAGAGCATCAATATCGGGGCATTTTGATGTTGTAGCAATTTGGATACAGTCTTCAGCGTCCAATCGATTTCTCTGCTTTGTTTTTATGTTCGTTAGAGTGGAAAATCCTTGTTCGCAAAGGTAGGTTGTTGCAAAAGGCAGCAACTTTTTGACTGCCTCCTTATGTGCAATTTTGATGCCTTTGCAGCTGTTGACATCCAAAAATATGACAGATCTGCTTTGTTTTCAAATGCAATATGTGCTTCATTATTACATCAAAGCTCAAAAAGTGCCTCTGCCAACTCTTGAGGCTCTTCTGGTACAACAGCAATTTCACATTTAAAGGGGTCTACAATCCAACTGATCTCTGACCTGATCTAGTGGCAGCTCCCGGCAGTTTCTTTGCTCCCACTGAATGTTGGGCGTGACGTCATCATGCCCGATGTAATTTTTAGTGAGGATTCGGCGAGAAGCACTGTTGGAAAAGATAGGAGTAGCGGCAGCGCAACAAAGAAGAAAAAAGAACAGAAGAGATAAAGGCGATGGAAAGGTAAGTAAAAATATATTATGTACATATTGTGTGTGTGTGTGGGCAGGCATTGTAATTGTATTGTGTGTATAGGCACTAAGGGTGTGCACCGGCCACTTTTGGTGTTTTGGGTTCTGATTAGCTTGAGGTTTTGGGTTCTGATTTGTTTTGCCAAAACACCCCACGAAAGGTTTTGGTTCTGAGTTTGGGTTTTGGGTTTTGATTTTTTTTTAAAAAAGCATAAAAAGTGCTAAAATCCATATTTTGGGTTTGTTTTCACTCCTACACTATTATCAAGCTCAATAACAATCATTTCCACTAATTTCCAGTCTATTGTGAACACCTTACACCTCACAATATTGTTTTTAGTCCAAAAGGTTGCACCGAGGTAGCTGGATGACTAAGCTAAGCGACACAAGTGGGCGGCACAAACACGTGGCCATCGTAGGTGGCTGTGTAGGCTTGAATGGCTTTTTTGCTGTTCCTCCATCCTCTGCAGCATATAGAGGGTGGAGTTCAAGCGCGTCACTACCTCTTGTTTTAGTTGATGGCAGGGCAGGTTCATGCTTTTGTGATGTAGCAGGAACAGTGAACGTAGTTTAATATCTGATACTAATATTTATGCACTGCAGGAACAGTGAACGTACTTTAATATCTGATACTAATATATTTATGCATTGCAGGAACAGTGGACGTACTTTAATATCTGATACTAATATATTTATGCACTGCAGGAACAGTGAACGTAGTTTAATATCTGATACTAATATTTCTGCACTGCAGGAACAGTGAACGTAGTTTAATATCTGATACTAATATTTCTGGACTGCCTATTGAAGGGGAATCTCGACGGGATTTGGTACCGGGGACACAATACCTCCATCAACCGTCTAAATTCCACTGCACAGTAGGCGGACACCGGAGGCACGTCTAACACCAACATAGCTGTTACAGCCGCAGTTATCCGCTTTGCAATAGGATGACTACTGTCGTACTTTGTGGTCATGGCAAACGACTGTTGGACAGTCAACTGTTTGGTGAAAGACGTAGCGTTCTTGCGACTTCCCCTCTGGGAAGATGACCGACTACCAGCAGCAGCGGCAGTAGTAGGCGTACCGCTGCAGGATTCCTCGGATGAATCCCGTATTGAAGAGGACTCAGTCTGGCTGGTGACATGGCCTGCAGGACTATATCTGATGGAGATCGTGGAGGAAGTTGATGAGGAGGGTGTTGGTGGTGTGTATCCAACAGGACCAAGGGATTTAGGTGTCCCTGGACTGCTGACGGTCCTAGCTACAGGTCCTGAAATAAACACTGAATTATGAAGGTTCTTCAGGTGACGTATAAGGGAGGATGTCCCTAGGTGGCCAAGATCCTTACCCCTGCTTATTTGAGCTTTACATAAGCTACATATGGCCATACATTTGTTGTCCGGATTGGGATAAAAATAACTCCAGACAGAGGAGGTGGATTTTTTGGTCTTCTGACCAGGCATGACGATGGGCTTTTTCATCCCATGGACAACAACTGTTTCCCCCCCTGGTGGCTCATTTATGATAACCACATCAACATCCTCCTCGTCAAGTTCCTCCTCAGCGCCAGCTACATCAATATCCTCCTCCCGGTGTACAACATTCACACCTTCATTAGCCAAATCTGTAACTGGACTGTGGGTAATCCTTCCAGCATATGCAGAGGGCGTGCTGCAAATGGTGGAAGGAGTCACCTCTTCCTGTACAGTGATGGGAAGGTCAGGCTTCGCAACCACCAACACCCTTGGACTCGCCTTGGGGATTTGTGATGACATCTCTCTAGAAGGCAGAAGTGTTTGCTGTGTTGTTGATGACAGCTTAAGTCTCTTAAATTTTTTAGAGGGGTGGGGAGGAAGAGGAGGAGGGCTAAGATCCTTGGGTGAAGCTGAACCACTAGTCATGAACACGGGCCAGGGCCTAAGCCGTTCCTTGCCACTCCGTGTCGTAAATGGCATATTGACAAGTTTACGTTTCTCCTCAGATGATTTGAATTTTCTTTTTTTACTAATTGTAGTGAACTTTGGCTTTTTGGATTTTACATGCCCTCTACTAGGAGATTGGGCATTGCCCTTGGCAGACAACTTTGATGGCATTTCATCGTCTATGTCATGACTAGTGGCAGCAGCTTCAGCATTAGGAGGAAGTGGGTCTTGATCTTTCCCTACTTTATCCTCCAAATTTTTGTACTCCATTATATGCAGCACAAGAGAGCGTACCCCTAAACCACACACACTTTGGGACTGCGGAAACAGGGAACGTAGTAATAGATTGCAGTTCCTAATTTTTGGACTGCAGAAACAGTGAACGTAGTAATAGATTGCAGTTCCTATTTTTTGGACTGCAGAAACAGTGAACGTAGTAATAGATTGCAGTTCCTATTTTTTGGACTGCAGAAACAGTTAACGTAGTAATAGATTGCAGTTCCTATTTTTTGGGACTGCTGAAACAGGAACTGCAATCTATATTACTACGTTCACTGTTTCAGCAGTCCCAAAAAATAGGAACTGCAATCTATTACTACGTTCACTGTTTCAGCAGTCCCAAAAAATAGGAACTGCAATCTATATTACTACGTTCACTATTTTTTGTACTGCAGAAACAGTGAACGTAGTAATAGATTGCAGTTCCTATTTTTTAGACTGCAGACACAGTGAACGTAGTAATAGATTGCAGTTCCTATTTTTTGGGACTGCTGAAACAGTGAACGTAGTAATATAGATTGCAGTTCCTATTTTTTGGACTGCAGAAACAGTGAACGTAGTAATAGATTGCAGTTCCTATTTTTTGGGACTGCTGAAACAGTGAACGTAGTAATATAGATTGCAGTTCCTATTTTTTGGACTGCAGAAACAGTGAATGTACTAATAGATTGCAGTTCCTATTTTTTGGGACTGCAGAAACAGTGAATGTAGTAATATAGTATGCAGTTCCTATTTTTTGGGACTGCTGAAACAGTGAATGTAGTAATATAGATTGCAGTTCCTATTTTTTCCTAATTATTTTTTAATATTTTTTTTTTAAAAAAAAAAAAAATATTTTCTCTTAAACAAATTTTGGGGGAGTTTTTAATAATTATAAAATTACTATGGACTTAGTACAAAAATGCAGAGGATTAAAGCACCACTGGACTCAGCAGGACAGACACTGGCCAAAGCACCACTGGACTCAGCAAGGACAGAGCACTGGACACAAGCATAAAGCACCACTGGACTCAGCAAGGACAGAGCACTGGACACAAGCATAAAGCACCACTGGACTCAGCAAGGACAGAGCACTGGACACAAGCATAAAGCACCACTGGACTCAGCAAGGACAGAGCACTGGACACAAGCATAAAGCACCACTGGACTGATCACGCAGGACTCAGAGCACCACTACCCTACAACCTCCCTCTTCCCTGATGTCAGGCGAAATAAAGATGGCGGCCGCAAGCTGAGAATTTATGACATCCGAGTCTCGCGAGATCCGACGCGAGACTTGGATGTCATAGCCTTGTTTCGGATCTTTTTGCTGGGCGGAAGTTCTCGAACAGTGCTCGGATCCCGTCGAATCCGCACTTCTCGGGTGGGCTCGGATTAGCGGAATCCGAGCCCGCTCATCCTTAGTAGGCACAGGCATTGCATTTGTATTATGTGGGCGCAGGCATTGTATTTGTATTGTGTGTGTGTGTGTGTGTGTGTGTATATATATATTATATATATATATATATATATATATATATATATATATATATATATATATATATATTGAGATGGCTATATGTATATAGATATATATATTATGCATTTGCAAATATGTGTAGCTAGCCACACCCCCACATTAGAATGGCCACACCCACTTGGCAAATGTCACTCCCACTTTGATGGGGGGCGCCGGTGCCCTGTCTCGCCCAGGGCACTGAAATGTCTAGTTACGGCACTGGCAGAACGGAGTTGTCAAGATGGGAGATATTTTGAGACAAGTGAGGAAATCTATGTCGGTGCAATTTTGTTGATGGCCTTGTATGTTAGTAGCAGAATTTTATATTGGATTCGTTGAAATACAGGCAGCCAATGTAGAGACTGACAGAGCGGCTCAGCAGAGGAAGAACGGTTTGCAAGAAAAATCAATCTAGCCGCTGCGTGCAAAATAGATTGTAGGGGTTCAAGTCTGACTTTGGGAAGACCAGTAAGGAGGGAATTGCAAAAGTTGATGCGGGAGATGATGAATGCATGAATTAAAGTTTTTGCAGTGTCTTGTGTCAGATATGTGCATATTCTGGAAATGTTCTTTAGATGTATGTAACATGATTTAGATATAGAGTTGATGTGGGGAATAAACGACAGTTGTGAATCAAGGATTACACCTAGGCAATGAGCTTGTGGGGTGGGATTTATGGTCATGTTATCAACAGAAATAGAAATGTCAGGCAGGAAGCTTCTGTTTTTGGGTGGGAATATTATTCTGTTTTTGAAAGATTGAGTTTGAGTTGGCGAGAAGACATCCAAGATGAAAGGGCAGAAAGACAGTCAGTAACGCGAGACAACACAGATGGTGAAAGATCAGGAGAGGATAGATAGATAGATTTGTGTATCATCCGCATAGAGATGACACTGAAATCCAAGGGAGCTTATTAGTTTTCCAAGAGAAGCGGTATAGATAGAGAACAGCAGAGGACCTAGGACTGAGCCTTGTGGTCTCCAACTGATAAAGGAAGTGGAGCAGAGGTGGATCCAGAGAAATTAACACTGAAAGAGTGATTAGATAGGTAGCATGAGAACCAGGATAGGACAGTGCCTTTAAGACCTAGGGATTGTAGTGTTTGTATAAGGAGAGAGTGGTCAACAGTGTCATATGCAACAGAGAGATCCAGGAGAATTAGTAGAGAGTAATCACCTTTATTTTTAGCAGTGATCAGATCATTGACAACCTTGATCAGGGCAGTCTCTGTGGAGTGTTGAGAGCGAAAGCCTGACTCAAGAGGATCTAATAGGTTGTTTGCTGTAAGAAAGTGTGTGAGGCGACTGTAGGCAATTCTCTCGAGAAGCTTGGAGGGGCACGGGAACTGAGAGATGGGGCGGTAATTTGAGAGAGAGTTTGAGTCTGAATTTTGTTTTTTTAAAATGGGAGTAATTACTGCGTGCTTGAATAGTGATGGTATATGAAAGATATCAAGAAGAATGTATGTGAAACAAGCCAAGACCTTGTAATTAACCTGTACCCAGAATCTATACCCCACAGCTGGAAGATGTATACACTGAACCATACATTTTTGTGGGTGCTATACTGAGCTGCCATCTGCCAGGTATAAAAGATTTAAAGGATAATCATCATTTATTTATATAGCGCCACTAATTCTGCAGCGCTGTACAGAGAACTCACATCAGTCCCTGCCCCATTGGAGCTTACAGTCTAAATTCCCTAACATATACACATACATACAGGCAGACAGTTAGTGTTTCATTTTGTCAGTAGCCAATTAACCTAGCAGTATGTTTTTAGAGTGTGGGAGGAAACCCACGCAAACACGGTGAGAACATACAAATTCACAGATAAGGCCATGTTCGGGAATCGAACTCATGACCCCAGTGCTGTGAGGCAGAAGTGCTAACCACTGAGCCACTAGCCATTGCAAAAGATTCCTGCAAACACCTTTAATCTCCTATCTCTCGTGCAACTGTCGAAGTCAGCAAATTGGATAAAGTCATTTCAATTAATATCGAGCAAACTTGATTGTCTTTGTCTGAAATTATGCGTAGAGCGCGCTACGGCGTGATAGGGCGTGTCCAGCCGCAACACGTGGAAATAACAGTTTTTACACTTTTGTATACATTCGCACAAACACACACATTTGTAAATAGTACACATTAATCGTAGTTGCAACACATAGTTATTTATGTTGAAATATAGTAGTGTTTATGTGTAATATTATGAGTTATATGCACATTAGTGATACATATGGTTCAGGTTAAAGGAAATGTGTCATGTCTGATATCATATTAATCCCCTTTACATCAGCAGCTGCCGGGTGCATTTGGCGAAGAGATTGCACATTGCATACTCTAGTTATTGATGTTAGGGAATAAACCTTTAATATTATGCTGACTATAAAATGCTAATAGACTAGTTGTAATTGGAGTCTGGGCGGGAGGAAAGGAGCACATCCCCTGGAGAGATGACCCCCACCTTTGGATTCTTCAGTTTGAACTAGCCTATGATCTGCAACCCCCTGGACCTTCCTGAAGCCTGGACCAAAAGAAGCAAGCCATACCATCTGCATTGTTTCACTGTATTTCTGTTTGCATATAAGCAGTAGCTCTCATCTAGTGTTCAGTCACATTGACCACAGACTTCAGGACTGAATGACTGTTCACTGGATCCAGAGCGCCTGCAATAAGTAACGGCTGTACTTATTATTTCGCTTGAATTATTCTGCTACTTTTTGAGAATAAATATTTGTGCGTTGGAAACACAAATCGAGATTCGACAGTCGTTATTGGATAGCTACAAAATGTGCATAACACAACATAGAAACTTCATTAACACTGATCAGACTGAAATATATCGATCGATAGATAGATAACATAGCTAGATACATACATATAGATATATAAGACAGGAAAAATTGAATATAAATCTAATTAATTTAATATCAATTAATATTTCTTAAATCTTTTGCATTATAAATGGTTGACTTTCTTGAGTGAATCATTCTCTTTTATTACTCTTTTTTTTGACTATTTTGACATAATCTGTATGTTATGATGCTCAATTGTACAATGAAAATATCTGGTGAATAAATGAAAAAGTATATTTTCTCTTTAACAAATGAAGCTATACACAATTTAAAATGTTCCCTCTTAATATCATAAAATGTTCTTAACAAACAAACAAACTGGCTCCAGTCTGTTGGAAAAGACAGTCTTTAAAAAAGGCCAGACAAGGATGACCACGATCCAGATCAGATGATGAGAGCTTAATCCTTTGCAGGCAAGGAGAAACTGTCCAGGTACAACAGCAGCACCTCTGGTAGCACAGAGGTACTGCAGGCCGAATTCAGAATAAAGACGGAGTCCTAACAGATTCCGTCTGATGCCTCTGCTTTATCCCTTAGAGACATTTGTACTGTTTTAAAGCTGCCTGATTAGATAATATGAAGGGTCAGGTATGTGTAGCAATTAGTTTCATTTAGCACAGTGAGTCATTTAGAAGGAATTTATACTCTGAGCACACCCTCGAGGCAGCAGATTCCCCATACAGTGGTGCAACCTAGCCCACGGACAACTGTTCCCAGCGGCGAATATGTTCTTATTGTTACGGCTCACTCCCCAGGTATCAACTCCTAGAACGGCTTCAGAGGTCTTCGCCTATAGGAACCGCTTTTCCCGTAGAGCTAGATGCGCTCACAGGTACTCTGATGCCCCCAGGTCTTGTTCTCTAGTAGTAGGAGCTGATAATCTGAGAATGTAGCGCAGGTGTTCACACAGAGGTGGAGTGAAGATCCTGGCAAAGGTTTTGAGGGTCGCCGGCAATACAGTAGCGTCTAGGTCCAGGCCAGGGGTCAAAGAGGTCACAGGCAAATCAGCAGCGTCTAATTCAAACAGGGGGTCAAGGCCACAGGCAATCAATCATCGTCAGAATCCAGGCAAAAGTCGGCAACAGGAGAGAGGAAATATCAGGAACAGCAACACAGCAGGAAAAGTTTGTTAGGAAGCAGGGACTATAACCGGCAGGGAGGATTGCCCCTTCCTGCCTTAAATACTGGTCTTAGCCAATGCAAAGGATTGGGGCTCGGGAGAGAGTACTTAGCCACCTGGCTAATTCCTAATTTGCGCAGGCGCCCGGCTGTCCTGGATGCCGGGACGCGGCACTCCACAGAGGATGCGTCCCGACTGTTGCCGTTGCCCTAGCAGAAGGAGGCTCGTGATACTTATAGGGTCATCAATATCAGGAGGCAGGTATACTCCATCCTCGTCTTCTGGCCATTGACCAAGGGTTTCTATGAGGATTCATAGTGGCCCAATAAGAGGTCTGTAGAAGGCAAGGAGTTAATAATCATGCCCCTCCCCTCCTCCCCTCCCCCCCCCCCAGAACAAGGCCCATGGGACAGTTAGTTGGGCACATGGCCTGTGGCTCTTACGGTTACCTTAGGTCATCATTTTTGGGCACAGCTGTTTGAGCTAAAACCTGGGGCCACAACGAAATCGGGCTTAGAGCCTGCCCAGCGATGTATTGAGGCTCAGAGCCGGTGTCCTAGTTAGTATGCAGGCTTAGAGCCTTGGAGGGGGAACATAGTTCAGGCAATCACCTTTTAGCATACATTTGTCAGGCTCAGAGCCAGTGGCCATATTGCATCAGGCTCTAGGCTTGTGGTGACAGATAATGCATTTGGCCTGTGGGTATATAGAAGTTAAGCTACAGCACATTGAGGGACTGTGTCCAGTCCATCCTCGATCTTGTGTCCCAGTTTTCCCATCATAACTTCGGCAGTCATTTTGGAGTGCAGATTGTAGTCACCCATCCATTCCCCTGTGTCTTGTACTGCTGCACCCGGCAGTCTGGCCCCCATCAAAGGTAAGCTGCGGTGGGTAACGCTTGATTGCTGCTCACTGTTTCCTACATTGTGTATTGTATTGCATTGTGCTGTATTGTACTGTATATCTGTTGTACTTTGTGGGGTGTTACATTTAGTTAGGGTAGTGCACCACACACCGTCTGAGTTGGTAGTTGGGTGGGTTTCTTGTGTGTGTCATTTGCAGGTGTAAACCCAAATAAAAATTTAAATAGTTCAGCGCTAATCTTAGTTCTAGATGTACCGCTTACAGACCTAAATGTGAATGGTGATTAATTTAACATGTGTTCAAATCTTCATTCACTAGTTCATAATCCCGTCCTGCATAAAAGAAAATATAAAAGACAAAACATAGTGCAAAAACTTATATACAATTTATCATTTTATCTAAATGACGTCCAATTACACAAACAGGTAAGTAAAGATATCTTTGTGAGGAAATAATTCCTTAGAATTTTCCTTTCTATTAGCCATTACAACTTATATAAGTAGAGAAGATCTGATTCATCCGTGGCACTATGACGGTAATGCACTTATTGGAAAATATCTAATGGTTTCTTTAGATGATTCTGTTCAAATGGTTACATCGCGGATATTCGGGATAATAGTTTATATGCAAAAAATGAAAAGAGAAAAATAGAGAAGCCAAGTGTGACAATGTTTTTCTTCAAAACTTCTTTATTCTCTTTTAACAGTTACACTCACATAAGAATTCTTTAAAAAGCTTCAAGATAAATGAAGGTGTACACAGGTACTCCTACTAGCATTGGAATCATATGGGCAGCATATAGATGAATTTAGATGTTATTTTCCCTGGATTTCATTTTATGGGCGTCAGATACGTTGTCCTTTAAAATTGTTATGATGCTGAAACAGGTGTCCTTAATTCCTCACACAATGTTCTCCAACCAAAAACTGCTAAGGGTGCAGTCGTTTTCAAGGTATGTGAGACACAGTGTGGTAAATCCATATTTAAACTCCAGTTAGCCATGTGTTTTTTGATAAATTGTCATTTTATGTTTATCATATGCATTGTAGTTATTCTGGTGTATGTACAGATGTATTGTAGAAGGATTTATTTATATTTATTATATATTGTCACACATGACCCTTGAACCATGTTACTGAGAGGTCAGACAGTATATAAGGGAGCAAATAAAGATATAGGCCTTAACCTTGAAAAAGACCTGGAAGGTTGAAACGCGTCGGGTGTAAAGGCCTGTGGACCTAGATGGTGATACAAGAATCAACTACCAGGACACCATATCTAGAGGAAACAATGATGAAAATTTCCTAGAACTTGCGATGATTTGTACCCCGCGTAACATCTAATATGATCTGGTAGGAATCCATCTGATTTTTGTACCCAGGAAGTCCACTTTTATATATGTTTTTTGTACTATATCTTATCATCTCTGCAATTTTTATGTATAATTAAAGACACTTTTTTTTATTGGAATACTCTTTGGATGTTTTCATCATGTTATGACTAGAGAACATCATTCACCATAAAAGAAAATCAAAAGGATATATATACAATGCTTATCATATCACAAATATCTTGTGAGTATATACACAAGAGGGGTGGTAAAATCCTGAAAAGTATCTCACGCTTTGAAAAAGCATATTTGAAAGAAAGTTCATTATACATGTTCAAAGCACACATTTAAATTTGTTTCTGTAAGTGCACCGCTTGAAGGGGTCTAAGAGAGAAGAGACTCGAGAAGATCCATCACTGTGTTGTTTATTTGTGTTTTTTATTTTGTCAATTTTATGCTTACAGTATCACGCTATGTTTTTTGTTATTTGTTTTATTTTACATGATCATCCATATGGGGAATGACTGCCTACAAAGAAGAATCTGAATTCTATTGAATATAAGTATTATTTATTTTTATTTTTATCACTTATTTACTATGTAAGAACACCGTAAGCGCTTGAGGTTTCACCATTTTTTATTGTTATCTGTTTATTGTAGCTGACTGTTTTCTACAGAACTGCTTTACAATAATGACAGGACTCTACTGCTTTCCTATGTTCCTGGTTCACCCTGAACACAATTATATATATAATGCCTTGTATTGAACCCACATGCAAATGTGAGACTTCATGTTGTGCAATGAGATATTTGAATATGCTTCAAGAGGAGGGGGGAGATTTAGGAGAGCATTCCAGGTTCAGTCGGTGGCTGCAGATCATTTGTGCAGTCGCTAAGATACGTGATGCAGGAGCAGCCTCCGTGTACACTGAGAACCTGATAACCCGTATTTTGGTAGGGAAATGGAAAAGTCCAGTCACAGCCCCCAATAATAATGCAGCCTTTGGAGACTGGCATTTCTGTGCAGCTATTGAAAGTGTATTATGGTCAGAACGAGGAGAGGCAGCAGAAGCCGGAGACACGAAACGTGAACCAGTCACTGTAGAAATCTTAAGCGACCATAACTGTCCTTCACCGTGTATCCTAACTAAGCATCCTTCCTCTGCTGGTTTTAGAGAAAGCTCTTTCTTTCATTTACACGGGCATATATGTGTTATGTGCGTATTGTCGCTAACCAATAACGATTGTTGAACCTCGATTTGTGTTTCCAAAGCACAAAGATTTATTCGCAATAAGTGGAATAATATGCTCAAGTGAAGTAATAGTAAATACAGCCGTTACTTATCGCAGGCGCTCTGGATCCAGTGCAGTCATTCAATCCTGAAGTCTGGGGACAAGATGTCTGCACTCTGGATCACAAGCTGCTGCTTATATACACAATCAAATACAGTAATACAATGAAGATGGTATAGCTTGCATCTATTGGTCCGGGTCTCAGGAATGTCCAAGGGGTCGTCAATCATTGGCTGGTTCATCCTAAGGAATCCAAAGGAGGGGGTCATCTCTGCAGGGGGTATGCTCTGCTCTTCCCGCCCGGATTCCTTAGTCTTAAGTAGTTCATAATTCCCTATCATTCATTACTTGTGCATGCACTCTGCGATTCCCTCGCAGAGTGAACCAAACAGTAGGATATGTAATAAGGTTCATTATGATACCACTCATGATGTTATTCCTTTAACCCATTCCGTGTATTTCACTAATATGCATGTAACTCTGATATAACATATAAATACTACTATATTTCGACATAACTGACTATGTGTTGCAATTACCATTAATGTGTACTATTTTATAAGTATGCGTGTTTGTGCAAATGTATGGTAAAAGACCGATTACTGTTGCTGCCACGTGTAGTGGATGCGTACGCCCTTTCACGCCGTAGCGTGCCCTTGTACGTCATAGCGTACCGTACGCATCTTTTCAGACAAAGACAACCAAGTTTGCTAGACTTTAATTGAAATGACTTTATCCAATTTGCTGACTTCGACAGTTCCACCCTTTGATAGTGTAATAAACTATCACCCAATCACCGTTTCAAGTTCAGGATTATACAATACTTCTTCCCAGACCATGATCTCAGTATCTGGTACCACCCTTTCAGTCTCTTTCTCAGTGTTACTCCCATGAGACCGTTTTCCACACTTCAACACAGTAGGAACACATTTGACAACTAAACCAATTGCTAAGATGACACCCAGTATAAGGAGAAGGAGCTTACCTACACTCGCAATCATTTCCTGTACCCACTCCCCCAGACCGGAGAACCATTTTGCTGGGTTCAACCATGAAAACCAACCCGCCACCTTTTCCCCGACCTCATATAACGAAGAATTATGGCTCTTTCGAAATTCCCATTTCAGCTGCAAAATTTCATCCATCTTCCGGTCTATAACCTCTTTAGGGTCTTCAGTATTATTAGTAATGTACGTGCAACATTTGACACCGAACTGGGTGGCCAGTGTCACACAGTACCTACCAGTAATAGAGGTGAGATAATTTAGTACCAGTCTATGTTGCACCAACTCCTTTTTGTACGCTTGTAGCTCCCTTCCAGTATACCTGAAAGTGTCATCATACATCTCAGTGATATTATCTATTAATTTAGCTAGGTCTTGGATATATTTAAAGTTTAATGTTCCCCGAGCGGTCCTGGTGAGATCTAGAGCAACCATAACTTGGAAACCAGCAGTTTCACTAATCAATTTTGTAGCTATGGGTTCCTCACCAGGAATCATATTTCTCTTGCCACGGTGTTCATACTGTGTGTGTATGTATGGTGGTGATGTAGTCTTGTGAATATCTACCATTTCTTCATGAGTAATAGTCATGATTTCAGGAACCAGTTTAGCTAGGAAACACAAGCCCTTGGAACTCGGAGTCACCCAGGAATAAGCTTTCCTTCCACAAACAAAATACACATCATCAGGGAGAACATAAGGAACAGTATGCCCATGAATTATATCACACAGAGTTTTGATAAGACTACCCATGCCTAGTGTCTCCATCTGCTCTAGACACGTGTCGGCATTAATGATATTTTCACATTTATATGTAGAGACTTTTCCAATAGATACCTTCTTATGTTTGGTTATACGCCCTAACTTGTGACTTCCATCAACATTCCTGCCTAGTAGTGACCTTGTGAGTCTCTCTCTAAAATGAGTGTGGCGAGCCATTGTCTGATCTGATAGGTCAGCCTCCCAATTCTCCAGGCGCTTTGCATGAGATATGTTTAGGCACAGCAAAGATCTGCCTATGGAGTATTGTCAAAGCGTCAGACTAGGGGACCTAGTGTTATTGTACCTCCCTTCTATGGGCCTCCCACCCCTTAATTCGAGTACTTCGGATATGTTTAGAGGAAATGGCACTAGTCCTATGTTATGCTGCCCTTGAGGCACGTGAGAGCACACCCAACACTCGGTTTGGTTTAGCACCTTACCCACCAGGGAGTGATAATCCTCCAAAGGATGCCCGCCTATATTCAGAGTACTGGGGGACTGGCATCGTTGGATGCATCTCTCTTCAACTAGGGAGTTGCAGAACTTGCAGATACAATACTCATCAGACAATAGCCCCTCACACTGCCTCCGAGTTCCTGAGCTAGCAGACCTTTTCATAACCCCTGGACCAAGTTTGATAATGGGCTGCTCAGGATATCCTATTAACTTTTCTTCGGCCTCCATTTCATCCGTATCACTCCCAGAACTCTCCTCCGTCCTCCATCCTCCTTCACAAAAATAGAATGTCCTAGAAAAAGTAAAAACAAGGAAAATCCTGGAACAAAAGAAAAACAAAAACTGCCACTCCATCGCTGGAAAGATAGTTCTGAGGCAACGTCTCTGGTTCAGGTGTCTCAACTGCAGGCTTTAGGTCTCCCGGAACAGGCTCACAAGTGACAGCTCTATGTCGTCGGTCTGAGTCTTGTCTTGCACTTTCTCCGGATTATGGACTCTCCTGCAGTGGGTGGAATGGACCCAAGTGTGTCTCTCTGCAACCTTCAGTGATGTAGTACTGGTCAGCAGCACTTGGTACGGGCCTTCCCAACGGTCTGTTAAACAACCTGAACGTAAGAAATTGCGGATCATAACATAGTCTCCAGGTTCAACATCATGACAGTTCGTCTCTGGCATACCAGGTGACAGCATTTTTAGTTTTTGTTGTTGTTGTTTCAGCTGTCTACTCATTCTTATAAGATATTGTACAGTCACTTCATTATTACACTTTAAGTCGTCTTGTGGACTCACGATCAAATGAGGTTGTCGTCCGAACAGTATCTCAAAGGGGGACAGATTAAGAGGAGGTCTAGGAGTGGTTCAAATGCTGTGGAGGACCAACGGCAAAGCCTCAGGCCATGCCAACCCAGTTTCAGCCATTATCTTACCTAGTTTGTTCTTGATAGTACCGTTTACTCTCTCCACCTTACCACTGGCTTGTGGTCGGTAAGGGGTGTGAAGTCTGCTACTGATTCCCATGAGTTTACACATATTTTGGAAGATATCACCAGTAAAATGGGTACCCCTATCACTTTCAATGATTCTAGGGATACCGAACCTACACACAAAGTCTTGTACAATTTTCTTTGCAGTGAACACAGCAGTATTAGTGGCTGCCGGATATGCTTCTACCCAACCGGAAAACACATCAATACACACTAACACATACTTTAGATTCCTGCACGGTGGTAATTGGATATAGTCAATTTGTATTACCTGAAAAGGTCCGTCTGTAGGAGGGATGTGGGATGGCTCAGTTGGAATAGTTTTCCCAACATTTATCCTCAAACAAGTAAGACATGACATTGCTTTCTTACCAGCTTGAGAGGAAAATCCGGGAGCACACCAGTATGCTCTCACCGGTTTGCACATACCTTCTTTACCCAGGTGAGTCAGGACGTGTGCTGCTTCAGCCAGGCTTGGATAGTATGTTCGGGGAGCTACAGGCTTACCTTGTCCATCCCTCCAGAGTCCTGAGGACTCTTGACCACATCCCTTCGCCTTCCAGACAGCCTTCTCCTGCAGGGAACACAAATCTTGCATTTCAATTAATTTCTGCGTGTCTAATGTCTGAAAAACCATCATAGTCTCGGTCAATACAGTCATAGGTTGCCCTGCTGCCCATTTAGCAGCTTCGTCTGCCCTGTTGTTGCCCAATGACACTGGGTCTTCTTCAAAGGTATGGGCTTTGCACTTTATGACGGCTACTGTTCTGGGTAACTGTATCGCTGTCAGAAGTCCTTTTATGTGTTGTGAGCGTGCTACTGGTGTACCTGCTGCTGTCGTAAAGTTTCTAAGACGCCAAAGGGCCCCAAAATCGTGCACTACCCCGAAGGCGTACCTAGAGTCAGTATATATATTGGCTGATTTACCCTCTGCCAATTCACAAGCTCTCCTTAGTGCTACTAGTTCCGCCACCTGGGCTGAGTGAGGTGGACCAAGGGGTTCAGCTTCTACCACATCCTGATCGTCTACAACAGCGTAACCAGTACATAGCTCTCCTGTCTCTGTCTGTCTATGGCAACTTCCGTCTGTATAAAACGTAAAATCTACTTTTTCTAAGGGGGTGTCACGTATGTCGGGCCTTGCAGTAAAGGTCTGATTCAGGTGTTCCATACAGTCATGCGTGTCAGTATTCTTGCCTAACTCATCATCAACCAGGGTCTCCTCACCTCCCACCCTTTGTGTCTCTTGAGACACATACGGAAGGTATGTAGCTGGATTTAAGGTGTTACATCGTTTGATGGTGATGTTTGAGGGTGCCATCAGGGCTAGTTCCCATTTTGTGAACCTAGCTGAAGAAACATGTCTGGTTTGGGCTGAACTTAACAGAGCTGATACAGCATGGGGTGTATAGATGGTTGAATTATGACCTAATACTACATCTTCGCTCTTACTTACTAAAAGGGCCGTTGCTGCTACACTTCTGAGACATGTTGGGAGTGACCTTGCCACATTGTCTAATTGTGCACTGTAGTATGCTACCGGTCTGCTAGCGTCACCATGTTTCTGTTAGGGATGTGCACCGGCGACTTTTGAGGTCTCGTGTTTTGTGTTTTGGATCCGGATTTTCGTTATTTTTGAGGTTCGGATTTGTCTCGCAAAACACTTGACGAAAGGTCTCGGTTCGGATTTAAGGTATTGGATACGGATTTTTTTTGAAAAAAACATAAAAAGTTTAAAAATCAAGTTTTTGGGCTTATTTTCACTCCTAGGCTATTATTAACCTCAATAACATTCAATAACAAGCATTTCCACTAATTTACAGTGTATTCTGAACACCTCACAATATAGTTATTAGTCCAAAACGTTGCAACAAGGTATCTTTCTGGACTGCGACGAGGAGTGGGTCACCACAATATATATTAAAAACCCTGAACTTTTATGATTCGCACCAATAAATGTACCTGGACTGCGTAGAGGAGTGGGTCACCACAATATCTTAAAAACCCCGAACTTTTATGATTCGCACCAATAATTGTACCTGGACTGCGTAGAGGAGTGGGTCACCACAATATATTAAAAACCCTGAACTTTTATGAATCGCACCAATAATTGTACCTGGACTGCGTAGAGGAGTGGGTCACCACAATATATTAAAAACCCTGAACTTTTATGAATCGCACCAATAATTGTACCTGCACTGCGTAGAGGAGTGGGTCACCACAATATATTAAAAACCCTGAACTTTTATGATTCGCACCAATAATTGTACCTGGACTGCGTAGAGGAGTGGGTCACCACAATATATTAAAAACCCTGAACTTTTATGATTCGCACCAATAATTGTACCTGGACTGCGTAGAGGAGTGGGTCACCACAATATATTAAAAACCCTGAACTTTTATGATTCGCACCAATAATTGTACCTGGACTGCGTAGAGAAGTGGGTCACCACAATATATTAAAAACCCTGAACTTTTATGATTCGCACCAATAATTGTACCTGGACTGCGTAGAGGAGTGGGTCACCACAATATCTTAAAAACCCTGAACTTTTATGATTCGCACCAATAATTGTACCTGGACTGCGTAGAGGAGTGGGTCACCACAATATCTTAAAAACCCTGAACTTTTATGATTCGCACCAATAATTGTACCTGGACTGCGTAGAGGAGTGGGTCACCACAATATATTAAAAACCCTGAACTTTTATGATTCGCACCAATAATTGTACCTGGACTGCGTAGAGGAGTGGGTCACCACAATATCTTAAAAACCCTGAACTTTTATGATTCGCACCAATAATTGTACCTGGACTGCGTAGAGGAGTGGGTCACCACAATATATTAAAAACCCTGAACTTTTATGATTCGCACCAATAATTGTACCTGGACTGCGTAGAGGAGTGGGTCACCACAATATATTAAAAACCCTGAACTTTTATGATTCGCACCAATAATTGTACCTGGACTGCGTAGAGGAGTGGGTCACCACAATATATTAAAAACCCTGAACTTTTATGATTCGCACCAATAATTGTACCTAGACTGCGTAGAGGAGTGGGTCACCACAATATATTAAAAACCCTGAACTTTTATGATTCGCACCAATAATTGTACCTGGACTGCGTAGAGGAGTGGGTCACCACAATATATTAAAAACCCTGAACTTTTATGATTCGCACCAATAATTGTACCTGGACTGCGTAGAGGAGTGGGTCACCACAATATATTAAAAACCCTGAACTTTTATGATTCGCACCAATAATTGTACCTGGACTGCGTAGAGGAGTGGGTCACCACAATATATTAAAAACCCTGAACTTTTATGATTCGCACCAATAATTGTACCTGGACTGCGTAGAGGAGTGGGTCACCACAATATATTAAAAACCCTGAACTTTTATGATTCGCACCAATAATTGTACCTGGACTGCATAGAGGAGTGGGTCACCACAATATATTAAAAACCCTGAACTTTTATGATTCGCACCAATAATTGTACCTGGACTGCGTAGAGGAGTGGGTCACCACAATATCTTAAAAACCCTGAACTTTTATGATTCGCACCAATAATTGTACCTGGACTGCGTAGAGGAGTGGGTCACCACAATATATTAAAAACCCTGAACTTTTATGATTCGCACCAATAATTGTACCTGGACTGCGTAGAGGAGTGGGTCACCACAATATATTAAAAACCCTGAACTTTTATGATTCGCACCAATAATTGTACCTGGACTGCGTAGAGGAGTGGGTCACCACAATATCTTAAAAACCCTGAACTTTTATGATTCGCACCAATAATTGTACCTGGACTGCGTAGAGGAGTGGGTCACCACAATATATTAAAAACCCTGAACTTTTATGATTCGCACCAATAATTGTACCTGGACTGCGTAGAGGAGTGGGTCACCACAATATATTAAAAACCCTGAACTTTTATGATTCGCACCAATAATTGTACCTGGACTGCGTAGAGGAGTGGGCACTGGGCACCACAATAAAATATATAAAAAACCTTCAACAGATCTGCATTACACTACACATACGGCTGCTCCTCCATCCTCTCCATCATATACATGTTGGAGTTTTAGCGTGTGACAACCTCTTGTTTTTGATAATGTCAGTGCATTTTGAATATTTTTCAATTTGCCCCACACCACTGAATGTACTTTATCTATGATACGCAATACGCATCTATCTATCTTGACTGCGTAGTGTGGTGGCCCCGGTACACAATTTGGTACCGAGGCCACAATATAATTAAAAAACCCTCCACGTGTCTGAATTCCACCAAACAAGTATCTGGACTGCATAGTGGGGTGGCCCCGGTACCCAATTTGATACCGAGGCCACAATACCTCCTCCAAACATGGTACAGACAATTCGTCATTGAGATCCCAGACAGACAGGGTCAAAGTGTTATTGTTTGACTTTGTAAACCCAAAAAACTGTCCCTGTTGCACATAGTCGTGCAATGAAGACTGACTTTTTCATTTAAAGGCACGATCTTTCAAGTGTAGTGTTTGTAAGTC
The DNA here is from genome assembly GCF_038048845.1 of Mixophyes fleayi. NCBI lineage: Eukaryota > Metazoa > Chordata > Amphibia > Anura > Limnodynastidae > Mixophyes > Mixophyes fleayi. Next base: position 18,842,293 of record NC_134403.1, read on the forward strand.
TAAGTCATATTATACTTTTGGTAAAATTGGTTTATTTTGTTCCTCTTTATGGTAATTAATTAGTAATAGAATTAAAGTATGAAATAGAATTAAAGTATGAAATAGAATTAAAGTATGAAATAGAATTAAAGTATGAAATAGAGTGGTATAGAGTTGTAGTGTGGTATAGATAGAGTGGTCCACACAATATAATAATAAAACCCTCAACTGGTCTGAATTCCACCAAACAAGTATCTGGACTGCGTAGTGTGGTGGCCCCGGTAATCAATTTGGTACCGAGGCCACAATATAATTAAAAAATTGGGCATCAACTGTCACCGTTGTTTAATATCTGATACACCTAAATATGGACTGCACAGTGGAGTGGCCCCGGTAGTAAATTTGGTGCCGGGGCCACAATACCTCCTCCAACTTCCAAGTGTAGTGTTTATAAAGACAGACAGCGTCGAAGTGTTATTAGTTGACTTTCTTAACCCTAAAATTGTCCCTGTTGCAAATATTCGTGCAATGGACAGTTACTTTTCTATTGAAAGACTCAAGCTTTCAAGTGTAGTGTTTATAAAATATAAACAACAATACAGTAGTTTTCGAGCACGTCAATACCTCTTGTTTTAAATTATGACACGGCATTTTACTTTTGGTTTAATTTCTTGAATTTTTTTACATTTGGTTTTACTTTTTGAACATGGCAAACGACTGTTGATTGGTCATATAATGCAAAAAAAAAAGTTCCAAGATGGAATTGTCCTTGGGCCCTCACACCCACCCTTATGTTGTTGAAATAGGACATGCACACTTTAACAAACCAATCATTTCAGCGACAGGGCCTACCAAACAACTTTGGCTGAAATGATTGGTTTGTTTGGGCCCCCACACCAAAAAAGCTATTCATCTCTCCCTGTACAGACTAAACAGGCTCTACTGAGGCAAGATGTCGTCCTCATCCTCAACCTCTGATTCCTCTCCCCCTACAGTGTGTACTTCCTCCTCATCACACATTATCAATTCGTCCCCGCTGGACTCCACAACCACAGGTCCCTCTGTAGTATCTGGAGGGCAGTGCTGTACTTCATTGAGGAATTGATTATTCATTTTTATAAACATCATTTTTTCAACGTTGTGAGGAAGCAACCTCCTTCGCCGCTCACTGACCAGGTTCCCCGCTGCACTAAAAACTCTTTCCGAGTACACACTGGAGGGGGGACAACTCAGGTAAAATAGAGCCAGTTTGTACAGGGGCTTCCAAACTGCCTTTTTTTCCTGCCAGTAACAATATGGACTGTCTGACATGTCTACTTGGATGGTGTCAGCAAAGTAATCATCCACAATTTTTTCTATTGTGACAGCATCCAATGCAGCGAGAGTAGACATGTCTGCAATGGTTGGCAGGTCCTTCAGTCCGGACCAGATGTTATCAGCATCCCCGCCAGTGCCTCTTTTGGGAAAACTGAGCTTTTTCCTCGCAGCTATAGATGTGGAAGAAAATGAGGGTGGAGCTGTTGGCATGTCACGGTCCTCTTCAGAGGACAATCTCCTGACCAGCAGGTCTTTGCACCGCTGTAGACTTGTGTCCGCCGGAAACAGAGACACAACATACGCTTTAAACCGAGGATCGAGCACGGTGGCCAGAATGTATTCCTCTGACTTTAAAAGAGTGACCACCCTCGGATCCTGGCAAAGCGTACGAAGGGCTACATCCACAAGAGCTACATGCTTGGTGTAATCGCAATGGCTTACCAGCTCCTCCCTCACTTTCTCCAGCTGCTTCTGCAACAGCCTGATCAGGGGAATGACCTGACTCAAGCTGGCAGTGTCGGAACTGACTTCTCGTGTGGCAAGTTCAAATGGCTGCAGAACCTTGCACAACACGGAAATCAGTCTCCACTGCGCTTGACTCAGGCGCATCCCCACTCCTTTGCCTATGTCGTAGGTGGCTGTGTAGGCCTGAATGGCCTTTTGCTGCTCCTCCATCCTCTGCAGCATATAGAGGGTGGAGTTCCAGCGCGTCACAACCTCTTGTTTGAGGTGATGGCAGGGCAGGTTCATGCTTTTTTGATGTGCCTCTAGTCTGCGGTAGGCACTGGCTGAATGCCGAAAGTGTCCAGCAATTTTGCGCGCCACCGCAAGCATCTCCTGCACACCCCTGTCACTCTTCAGGTAATGCTGCACCACCAAATTAATGGTGTGGGCAAAACATGGGACGTGCTGGAAATTGCCCATATTTAATGCCCGCACAATGTTACTGGCATTGTCTGACACCACAAATCCCCATGAGAGTCTAAGTGGGGTAAGCCACTGGGAGATAATTTCCCTCATTTTCTCTAATATGTTGTCAGCGTTGTGCCTCTTATTAAAGCCTGTAATGCACAATGTTGCCTGCCTTTGCATGAGCAGCCATTTTGTAGATGCTGCTACTGATGCAGCTGTTGCTGTTGCTGCGGAAGGGGATGCATCTACCCAGTGGGCTGTCACAGTCATATAGTCCTTCGTTTGCCCAGAACCACTTGTCCACATGTCCGTGGTTAAGTGGACAGTGGGTACAACCGCATTTTTAAGAGCACTGAGGACACTTGATCGTACTTCTCTGTACATTTTTGGTATCGCCTGCCTAGTGAAGTGGAATCTCGAGGGGATTTGGTACCGGGGACACAATACCTCCATCAACCCTCTAAATCCCACTCCACTGATGGCGGACACCGGGCGCACGTCTAACACCAACATTGCAGTTACAGCCGCAGTTATACGCTTTGCAATAGGGTGACTACTATCGTATTTGGTGGTCATGGCAAACGACTGTTGGACGGTCAATTGTTTTGTGAAAGACTTAGCGGTCTTACGACTTCCCCTCTGAGAAGATGACCGACTAACAGCAGCAACAGCAGCAGTGGCAGTAGTAGGCGTACCGCTGCAGGATTCCTCGGATGAATCCCGTATTGAGGAGGACTCAGTCTGGCTGCTGACTTGGGCTGCAGGACTGAATCTGATGGAGATTGTGGAGGAAGTTGACGAGGAGGGTGTTGCTGGTGTGTATCCAACTGGACCACGGGATTTAGGTGTCCCTGTACCGATGAGGGTCCTAGCCCCAGTTCCTGAACTAACCACTGAACTATGAAGGTTATTCAGGTGACGTATAAGGGAGGATGTTCCTAGGTGGGCAAGATCCTTACCCCTGCTTATTTGAGCTTTACATAAGCTACATATTGCCATACATTGGTTGTCTGGATTTGGATAAAAATAACTCCAGACCGAAGAGGTGCATTTTTTGGTCTTCTGACCAGGCATGACGATGGGCTTTTTCATCCCATGGACATCAGCTGTTTCCCCCCCTGGTGCCTCATTTACAATAACCACATCACCATCCTCATCATCAAGTTCCTCCACAGCGCCAGCTACATCATCAATAGCCTCCTCCCGAGCCACCTCTTCCCGTACAGTGATGGGAAGGTCAGGCTTGACAACCACCAACACCCTTGGACTCGCCTTGGGGATTTGTGATAATTTCTCTTTAGAAGGCAGAGTTGTTTGCTGTTTTGTTGCTGACAGCATAACTCTCTTCAATTTTTTGTAGGGGGGGGGAGGAGGAGGAGGGCTAAGATCCGTGGGTGAAGCTGAACCACTAGTCATGAACACGGGCCAGGGCCTAAGCCGTTCCTTGCCACTCCGTGTCGTAAATGGCATATTGGCAACTTTACGTTTCTCCTCAGATGATTTAAAGTTTCTCTTTTTGCTACATTTTCTTAACTTGGGCTTTTTGGATTTTACATGCCCGGTACTACGAGATTGGGCATCGGGCTTGGAAGACGACGTTGATGGCATTTCATCGTCTATGTCATGACTAGTGGCAGCAGCTTCAGCATTAGGAGGAAGTGGGTCTTGATCTTTCCCTACTTTATCCTCCAAATTTTTGGTCTCCATTATATGTAGCACAAGATACTGCAGAATGTGTGAACTTGGTAATATTGCAGTACCAATGGACTTATACTGCTGGATTGGTTTTGCAAATTTGGTTATAATTATTATATATTTTTTTTTTTTTAAATTTTTTATTTTTTTTTACTTTTTTTTTATTTTTAAAAAACTTGGGAATAGTGGGGAAATAACTATGCCCTTAGAAGCACAGAGCACAGGACACAGCACCACTGGACTGAACAGGACACGGCACAGGACCCAGCAGCACTACGGAACTCAGCAGGACAGAGCACAGGACACAGCACCACTGGACTGATACTGCAGAATGTGTGAACTTTGTAATATTGCAGTACCAATGGACTTATACTGCTGGATTGATTTTGCAAATTTGGTTATAATTATTATATTTATTGATTTTTTTTTTACTTTTTTATTTTTTTTTACTTTTTTTTATTTTTTAAAAACTTGGGAATAATGGGGAAATAACTATGCCCTTAGAAGCACAGAGCACAGGACACAGCACCACTGGACTGAACAGGACACGGCACAGGACCAAGCAGCACTACGGACCTCAGCAGGACAGAGCACAGGACACAGCACCACTGGACTGATACTGCAGAATGTGTGAACTTTGTAATATTGCAGTAACAATGGACTTATACTGCTGGATTGGTTTTGCAAATTTGGTTATAATTATTATATATTTTTTTTTTTTTAAATTTTTTATTTTTTTTTACTTTTTTTTTATTTTTTAAAAACTTGGGAATAATGGGGAAATAACTATGCCCTTAGAAGCACAGAGCACAGGACACAGCACCACTGGACTGAACAGGACACGGCACAGGACCCAGCAGCACTACGGAACTCAGCAGGACAGAGCACAGGACACAGCACCACTGGACTGATACTGCAGAATGTGTAAACTTTGTAATATTGCAGTACCACTGGACTTTTACTGCTGAATGTGTGAACTTGGTAATATTGCAGTACCAATGGGCTTATACTGCAGGATTGGTTGTGCAAATTTTGTGGTAATTAAAAAAATTAAAGTAGTTTTTGGTATTTTTTAAAAAAACTTTTTTTTATTTTTTTAAACACAGGGGAATATTGGGGAAATAACTATGCCCTTAGAAGCACAGAGCACAGGACACAGCACCACTGGACTGAACAGGACACAGCACAGGACCCAGCAGCACCACTGACCTCAGAAGGACAGAGCACAGCACACAGCACCACTGGACTGATACTGCAGAACACAGCACAGCACAGCACAGCACAGCACAGCACTAAACAGCACAGAACTAAACAGCACAGAACTAAACAGCACAGAACTAAACAGCACAGAGGACCACCTAACACACCCTCCCTCTACCCTGATCAATGCCCGAGTGAAGATGGCGGCGACTAGCGGGGAATTTATAGGATCCGAGTATCGCGAGATCCGACAACGGGATTATGAGTCAGAGCCTCAGTTTCACTTTTGAATTTGGCGCCAATACCCGGATCTGTCTCGGATCCGACTCGGATCCGCAACGTTCGGGCGGGCTCGGATTTCATAAATCCGAGTGCGCTCATCCCTAGTTTCTGTGCGAGGACACCTGCTGCACAGCCATCAGCTTCTGTACAAAGTAGCTCAAAAGGCTTTTCATAATCAGGTATTCCCAATGCAGGTGCTCTTGTCAGACTATCTTTAAGGTTAAAGAACGCTTGCTCTGACTCTTCTGTGTGTACAACACGCTCTGGTTTTGAGGAAGAGACTAGCTCCTGCAATGGTAATGCTAGAACAGAAAAACCTGGGATCCAGGACCTACAGTATCCACACATCCCCAAGAAAGTACGAATCTGCTTCTGGCTCTGCGGCAGGGTCATGTGTTGTATGGCCTCAATTCTGTCGGTTGTCAGGTGTCTTAGCCCCTTAGTGAGGCAGTGTCCTAAGTATTTGACCTTAGTCTGACATGGCTGTAATTTATCCTTTGCCACCTTGTGCCCTGTTTGTGAAAGATGAAGCAACAACAATTTAGTATCATGCAAACATGACATAAAAGAATCAGAGCACAACAACAAATCGTCCACATATTGAATTAGAACAGACCCATTGTGGGGTTGAAAGGATTGCAAACAGTCATGTAAGGCTTGGGAGAAAATACTGGGGCTGTCAATGAACCCCTGGGGTAGTCTGGTCCATGTGTATTGCACTCTCCTGTAGGAGAATGCAAAAAGGTATTGGCAGTCAGGGTGAAGAGGGACTGAAAAGAAAGCAGAACATAGATCAATGACAGTAAAATGACTGGCAGACGGTGGAATCTGCATGAGGATGACAGCTGGATTCGGCACTATGGGGAATTGGCTCTCAACAACTTTGTTAATTCCCCTTAAGTCCTGGACTAATCTATAGCCCCTCCCCCCACTCTTCTTCACAGGGAAAATGGGACTATTTGCTTTACTGGCTGTACGAATTAAAATCCCTTGTTGTAACAGCCTCTCAATAACAGGATATACCCCTAGTTCCACCTCCGGTTTTAATGGATACTGTGGGATTTTTGGAGCTATCCTACCACTTTTTAGATTGACCATGACAGGGGCTACGTTTGCCATCAGTCCAGTGTCCTGTCCATCTCTGGTCCATAGGGAACCTGGTATTCCCAGCAACATCCCCTTTACTTGAGATGGACTTTGTTCTATAACAGTAGAGTGTAACATTAACCTTTGAGGGGTGTCCAATATATCCTGTACCTCATGTGCGACCTTCTCCGGCATATCTAAGAACACACCATCAGAAGTACAGTATATGACACATCCCATTTTACATAACAAGTCTCTCCCTAGCAAGTTAGTAGGAGCCGCTGCAGCCAAGAGAAATGAATGCTTAGTATGCAGAGGCCCGATAGTAACTTCGGCGGGTTTAGTTAGAGGATAATGTAACACTTTTCCCGTTACCCCCATAGCTGGAATAGTTTTACTGGTCACCTGTAGGTTGAAAGGAGAGGTTATCACAGATCGGGCCGCCCCTGTATCTACAAGAAAAGTTTGTTTCCTACCAGCTATGTCAACTATCATTGTTGGTTCTTCACTCTGACTCTCAGTTAACCTCACTGGCTGTAGACTACAGGTATGACCTGACCCCTACCGCTGACTATTGATTTCCCGCGCAGCATTTGCTGCCGTAATATGCGCGGGTAGATGTGAGTCTTCTAGTCTATGTGAATCCCTCCTTGGAGGATATCTATGTGACCCACCTTTCTGTGTATTGAGTCTTTCCTTTTTACACTCTCTAGCGTAATGTCCTTCCTCGTTACAGTTGAAACACCTGATCACTTTAGGTTTCCTGTTATATGGGTTGTATGCTGGTGGTCGTGTATGCACCCCTTCTAGAGCCTGTATACTTACCGTCATTAACCTATCACTTTTCTCTTCCCTTTTTCTAAAAAGGTTCTTGTCATGCTCCACAGCAGACTCCCTAAGAGAGTCTACCGTGACGCCTCTCCAATTAGGTAATGTGGTTTGTACTCTCGTCTTTAAATTTTCTCTAAGGCCATCCATCAGTACTCCTACAGCTACCTCTCTGTGATGTGGATCCTCACTTATGTTGGATATCCCAGTGAATCGTGCGATCGCTGTTATAGCTCTAGCAAAGTAATCTGAGGCAGTTTCACTATCCTTTTGTTTAATGGTGAAAATCTTACTTCAATTTACTACTATTGGAAAACAGATGGCTAAGTGTTTGACAATTTGTTCTATATTCCGTTGGTTAATCTCATCAGTCAAGGTGTCATCTTCCTCCAACAAACAATCTTCAATAAATTTTTGTATGTTAGTATTGGGAGGAAGACACGCCCTCAACACTACCCGCCAATCCTTACGGGTTGGTTCGTGAGCATTTCCTAAGTCTTTAACAAATTTCTGACATTTAGCTAACTCTTTTCCAGGATCTGGGAATTCAGTCATAATGGAACGTAATTCTGATCTAGTCCAGGGACAATGCATTGTAACATTTCTTAAAGGAACTACACCATCCTTATCCGGTTTCCCATTGGGAACTGATATTGTGCGGACCGGGAACGCACCCTCTGGTACACTGACTTCAGGAGACACTACAGGATTTACTGGTCCTAGATTTAGAACGCTTTCACTCCTAGTGATCACGCTACTCTCACCTATCTCAGCCATTTTCTCATACTTGCGCTGAGCCTCTAGTACACTAACGGCATGGGCAATGGCCGAAATCACAGTGGGTTCATCTTCACTTTCAGATACACTTGATTTAAACTGGTTTAAAACAGGATACAACTTAGCAATTTTTCTATTTTCAGTTTTAACAACGGCTGTACTTACCCCTCCCGCCACATAAGGTGGGGTAAGCTGAGTTCGCCACGCTTCGCAACGGTTACATCCGCCTTGCGCTCGCTTTTCGTCACGCCTACTTCCGGTTTGCACTCGCTGCTCTGCCACGTGTTACTTTCCATTTGCCACAATTTTAAACAATCATTATGTTTATTCCTCACTTTCGTTGAGGTAATCAACCATACTTTATCTTTTACGGTATTTAGTACCTCTGCATTAAAACTTCCTATTGTTGGGAAAGGCCTATCACAAGTTTTGGTCATCTTGACCCACGTGTCACAATACACAGTTGTGTATGCACCATATTTCTTACACATGAGAAATTTCGCTGAACCAATAGGGCCTTCCTTAGGCAGTACACTGACCATCTCTAGCGTATGCTTAGCACCCATGTTGAACAATATACCTTCTACCTGGAACACAGACACACCGCAATGCTCTGTTCCTTCCGGCCAAATGTGAAATACAGACACACCGCAATGCTCTGTTCTTTCCACCTAATAATTTCAACTCTGTTGCTATACTCACCGCTAGAGATCTATAATGCTCGGTGAACGTATTTCCTTTAGCCGCGTTCACTCGCTTTTCTCGCCCCTGGCGAGGATCCCTAATACAGAAATATCACTGTGGGCCCCAAGGGCTATCAGCTCCTCGATACCCTGGCTCAACCATAAAAATCTGCTGAGTTTATTATCGCTGGGAGCGCAAGTTAATACAATCAACCTGCCTTTCCAGTATAATTCCTCCTAGCTGCTTCACCAATTCGCACTAATGGTGCGATCGGATCGCACTGCCTACCAATACTAATTATTAGCAAACCTTGCGATCTATTGGTAGCGCTTTGCGAAAACCCGGTTTTCACATTCGGTATACCTGCCCTGTATACCGTCCTTCAGTTGGGCAATCCGCCTCGTCAGACAGCAACTGAGCACAATCCACAATAAAACAGTGTATCTACGTTACAACATCACACACTATACACCTTTTCTGCGCAGAAAATCAAAAGTTCCCAACAACAGTAATAATATCTCAGAGGCTTTCACAAGTAATTATACTATACATGTACAATAACTATCAAAACGATTGTTTAACCACGTGGCAAGTCTACCGGAAGTTCGCGTACGCACAGCAGGAAATACACATACGCTAAGCAATGCAATACAGTTAAAACGCACAATGACAGAAAAAAGAAACAGTTTTCTCTTTTGTCCCTAGGTTCTAGTTAGCGTGCCCTAGATAATGCAAAACGGACATTCGGTTTCACAACACAGAGTAAAATTCAGGTTTTGAACACCATGCGTTCTTACCCGTTTATGACGCGTCTCCACCCTTTGTTGAGGAACCGAAATCCGTTGGTCTTGCGTATCATCGGCAACGAAACCTCCAAAGCTCACGAGCCCCCAAATTGTTATGTGCGTATTGTCGCTAACCAATAACGATTGTCGAACCTCGATTTGTGTTTCCAAAGCACAAAGATTTATTCGCAATAAGTGGAATAATATGCTCAAGCGAAGTAATAGTAAATACAGCCGTTACTTATCGCAGGCGCTCTGGATCCAGTGCAGTCATTCAATCCTGAAGTTTGGGGACAAGATGTCTGCACTCTGGATCACAAGCTGCTGCTTATATACACAATCAAATACAGTAATACAATGAAGATGGTATAGCTTGCATCTATTGGTCCGGGTCTCAGGAATGTCCAAGGGGTCGTCAATCATTGGCTGGTTCATCCTAAGGAATCCAAAGGAGGGGGTCATCTCTGCAGGGGGTATGCTCTGCTCTTCCCGCCCGGATTCCTTAGTCTTAAGTAGTTCATAATTCCCTATCATTCATAACTTGTGCATGCACTCTGCGATTCCCTCGCAGAGTGAACCAAACAGTAGGATATGTAATAAGGTTCATTATGATACCACTCATGATGTTATTCCTTTAACCCATTCCGTGTATTTCACTAATATGCATGTAACTCTGATATAACATATAAATACTACTATATTTCGACATAACTGACTATGTGTTGCAATTACCATTATTTGTGTACTATTTTATAAGTATGCGTGTTTGTGCGAATGTATGGTAAAAGACCGATTACTGTTGCTGCCACGTGTAGTGGATGCGTACGCCCTTTCACGCCGTAGCGTGCCCTTGTACGTCATAGCGTACCGTACGCATCTTTTCAGACAAAGACAACCAAGTTTGCTAGACTTTAATTGAAATGACTTTATCCAATTTGCTGACTTCGACATATGAAACTAAGTTATTAATCTAGGAGTATAATTAGAATTTAGCCCTTTTTTGGGCTGGTGTTTATTGGATCTATAGTGATTCAAATAAGCAGTTTCATTTTTGTATAGTGATTTAAAACAGCTATTATGGCTGCTGCCGTGTGTTCAATAGTCTTTGAATCCCTATGTTTATTTTGTTAATTGGTTGTGTTGTTTTGTTATTATTGGTTCAGTGTTAACAGTTAAGTGGTATAGCAGATGGACCCCAAATGTGAACCATAGTTCAGCCATGTTTGTTATATTGATTGAAGAGTGTAATGTTATTATAAATGTATCAAATAAAATATGCTTCACTCAGTATTATTACATAAATTGTTTACAGGAAGAAAAACAGGAACTATCCCAGATGTCCCAAGGACCAGGTTACTTGTGAAGTTAAGACTGACCGCAGAACAGAGATGGTCCAGGAATATGTTGTTAAGCTGGGAAACACAAGTTATATGTGTAAGGTGTATAATAGCTAAGTGTCAGTCTGCTCATGTTGTAACCCTGTTGATGTTTGCAGTTCTACACAGCAACGTATAGTGTATAAAGTGTATAAAACCTTAGCTGATAACCAGAAACATCTCGATATACATTTGAGAAACGTCAGAAACTTCTGAGTTGCACGTAATGAAGATCTAAGCTGTAATTCTCACTTCTTGTATGGCTTTGTTGTGTGAATCTTGGAATAAAGGTGTGAAAAGACCACTGACTGCACCTATGGGAGGCGGATCCAGGTATCCAGCTGTCAAACACCTTGTTCTTTAACGCATGATGAAGCATTCTACACATAAGGAATTTCATATTATTTAACAATACACTGAGCTGTTCTTTATAGTTTTACTAGAAAAGTCCCAATATTTACGTATTTATATATGTATTTTTCTTACATATGTCATACACATTGTTTTATGTAAATATATATTACTGTTATTAATTAGCCAATGTCTGTAGGAGTGGGATTACCCAGTGTGACCAATGTAAATTCACTGTGACCAAGAGGCTGAGAAATCACCTATCACCATTACATTATATTACACTACCGCTATGGGACCTATTATCCAAAATACATGGGACTATGCTTCATGAAGAAGGGTTTTTCTATATTTTGAAGCACTTTGCCTTAAATTTACTAAATTATAAATAGACCCCGGTCTTTCCAGTTACTACCCCCGGCATTCCTCTCCTCCTGACAGTTGTGAAGCAGAGCTCCTCACAGTAACTGAAGGAGACACTTTCTGATCATGTCTGTGTGCATGACATTATCACCAAATAGCAGCAATTATTTATAGTCTTCCTTTCTGATTTTCATTATCTGATTAATGGTTTTCCAGGTAAAATAAACCTTAACTCTACCTGTATTCATAGTGATTATCTAGTAGTCATGTGACCCTTCCTTCCATTCTTATTACCATCTGGTATTTTTGCAGAATAAACCACTTTCCCAGAATTCCTAACATGAGATAACACCACAGAGTATTGCGGCATGGGGACGGCTCATGTCCTGCTGAACCACTGATTGGTTATAAGCATTTGGCCATCGGGCACTTCTGGCAAATGCTAGTAGGGCAGATCTGATGGGGGCACCATGCCCGCCCGAGCAGCGCGCAGAGGGAGTTCAATGAGATGTGCGGTCATGTGATATTAATCACATGGGACGGCACCTGTCACATGGTGCGCGTCCCATGTGATCACTGGCAACAGCCGCACATCTCATTGAACTCCCTCCGCCGAGTAACAAGGTAAGTGTGTATTACTGGGGGGGGGCTGTGTGTATTACTGGGGGGGGGGCTGTGTGTATTACTGGGGGGGGCTGTGTGTATTACTGAGGGGGGGCTGTGTGTATTACTGGGGGGGCTGTGTGTATTACTGAGGGGGGGCTGTGTGTATTACTGAGGGGGGGCTGTGTGTATTACTGAGGGGGGGCTGTGTATTACTGAGGGGGGGCTGTGTGTATTACTGGAGGGGGCTGTGTGTATTACTGAGGGGGGGCTGTGTGTATTACTGAGGGGGCTGTGTGTATTACTGAGGGGGGGCTGTGTGTATTACTGGGGGGGGGCTGTGTGTATTACTGAGGGGGGGCTGTGTGTCACTGTGGGGGCTGTGTGTATTACTGGGGGGGGCTGTGTATTACTGGGGGGGCTGTGTGTATTACTGAGGGGGGGCTGTGTGTATTACTGAGGGGGCTGTGTGTATTACTGAGGGGGGGCTGTGTGTATTACTGGGGGGGCTGTGTGTATTACTGAGGGGGGGCTGTGTGTATTACTGGGGGGGGGCTGTGTGTATTACTGAGGGGGGGCTGTGTGTCACTGTGGGGGCTGTGTGTATTACTGGGGGGGGGCTGTGTGTATTACTGGGGGGGCTGTGTGTATTACTGAGGGGGCTGTGTATTACTGAGGGGGGCTGTGTGTATTACTGGGGGGGGCTGTGTATTACTGGGGGGGCTGTGTGTATTACTGAGGGGGGCTGTGTGTATTACTGAGGGGGGGCTGTGTGTATTACTGAGGGGGGGCTGTGTGTATTACTGAGGGGGGGCTGTGTGTATTACTGGGGGGGGGGCTGTGTGTATTACTGAGGGGGGGCTGTGTGTATTACTGAGGGGGGGCTGTGTGTATTACTGGAGGGGGCTGTGTGTATTACTGAGGGGGGGCTGTGTGTATTACTGAGGGGGCTGTGTGTATTACTGAGGGGGGGCTGTGTGTATTACTGGGGGGGGGCTGTGTGTATTACTGAGGGGGGGCTGTGTGTCACTGTGGGGGCTGTGTGTATTACTGGGGGGGGGCTGTGTGTATTACTGGGGGGGTTGTGTGTATTACTGAGGGGGGGCTGTGTGTATTACTGAGGGGGGGCTGTGTGTATTACTGAGGGGGGGCTGTGTGTATTACTGGGGGGGCTGTGTGTATTACTGAGGGGGGGCTGTGTGTATTACTGGGGGGGCTGTGTGTATTACTGAGGGGGGGCTGTGTGTATTACTGGGGGGGGCTGTGTGTATTACTGAGGGGGGCTGTGTATTACTGGGGGGGGGCTGTGTGTATTACTGAGGGGGGGCTGTGTGTATTACTGAGGGGGGCTGTGTGTATTACTGAGGGGGCTGTGTGTATTACTGAGGGGGGGCTGTGTATTACTGAGGGGGGCTGTGTTTATTACTGGGGGGGGCTGTGTGTATTACTGAGGGGGGCTGTGTGTATTACTGAGGGGGGGTTGTGTGTATTACTGAGGGGGGGGGGCTGTGTGTATTACTGAGGGGGGGCTGTGTGTATTACTGGGGGGGGCTGTGTGTATTACTGGGGGGGGCTGTGTGTATTACTGAGGGGGGGCTGTGTGTATTACTGGGGGGGGTTGTGTGTATTACTGAGGGGGGGCTGTGTGTATTACTGGGGGGGCTGTGTGTATTACTGAGGGGGGGCTGTGTGTATTACTGGGGGGGACTGTGTGTATTACTGGGGGGGGCTTGTGTGTATTACTGGGGGGGGTTGTGTGTATTACTGGGGGGGGGCTGTGTGTATTACTGGGGGGGGCTGTGTGTATTACTGAGGGGGGGCTGTGTGTATTACTGGGGGGGTTGTGTGTATTACTGAGGGGGGGCTGTGTGTATTACTGAGGGGGGCTGTGTGTATTACTGGGGGGGGCTGTGTGTATTACTGAGGGGGGTCTGTGTGTATTACTGAGGGGGGCTGTGTGTATTACTGGGGGGGGCTGTGTGTATTACTGGGGGGGGGGCTGTGTGTATTACTGAGGGGGGCTGTGTGTATTACTGGGGGGGGGCTGTGTGTATTACTGAGGGGGGCTGTGTGTATTACTGAGGGGGGCTGTGTGTATTACTGAGGAGGGGGCTGTGTGTGTCACTGTGGGGGCTGTGTGTATTACTGAGGGGGGGCTGTGTGTATTACTGAGGGGGGCTGTGTATTACTGAGGGGGGCTGTGTGTATTACTGAGGGGGGCTGTGTATTACTGAGGGGGGCTGTGTATTACTGAGGGGGGCTGTGTGTATTACTGAGGGGGGCTGTGTATTACTGAGGGGGGCTGTGTGTATTACTGAGGGGGGGCTGTGTGTATTACTGAGGGGGGCTGTGTGTATTACTGAGGGGGGGCTGTATATTACTGAGGGGGGCTGTGTGTATTACTGAGGTGGGCTGTGTATTACTGAGGGGGGGGGCTGTGTGTGTCAGTGAGGGGGCTGTGTGTATTACTGAGGGGGGGCTGTGTGTATTACTGAGGGGGGCTGTGTAAATTACTGAGGGGGGCTGTGTATTACTGAGGGGGGGCTCTGTATTACTGAGGGGGCTGTGATAAATGTAATGTTTTATTATGATGTATGTATCAATGCCCCATGTTGGCCACACCCACAAAACAATGTAGTCACGCCCTTTTCGGCGCCGACGCTGCGCGGCGGCACAAAGCTTCTTTCATGCTTGAACTGAGGTGGGCCTCTGTATTTTAAATGCCAGGGCTGATTTTTAGTCCCAGTCCAGCCCTGTCCGTATGTCAGCTGGCAGTCTGTATCCATGGTACTCAGGGCCTCCAATAGGACTCCAGCGCCCCTGTGCGTGTGCTTCTTATGGGCACCGCCTAGTCTTGGCTTATGGGGGGTGACCATGCAGACCAGCAGGAAGCTATTCGTTCTCCCAGTCACTATATTCAAAATCAGGCTCTGATGGGACCGGAGCCCTATCCGTCCTCTCACAATCATCACCTCCCCATTCTCCCCGAACTCCATTGATAACCAACCAGTTACCTAGTTATACCTCATTTGATCATTGTGTTTGAGTGTGTGCAGCTTAATATAAACAAGAATCACACAGAGTTTATTTTCAAATATTTTTTTTTATTTAACAATATGCAGAAATGCAATTGAAATATTACTGTTGTTTTATTTCAAATTAAAACATACATTTGTTATTCTGCATAAAATAGGAACGTATGTTTGAACATTGTCCTATGTCTTTTACACACTTGTTCTATAAGAGAACCATGATAACAGATACCCCTGGACTCACGAAGAGTCATCCTTCAGCGCTCAGGAGAGGAAAAACCCCCCTGTGGAGGAAACCTCTGGGGAACCATGGCTGCGAGGACTGCCCTTCCCTCTGGGCATTAAGGGGCTGCAGAGATAACTTGTAAAGTTGAAATGTTTTTTGATCCATACAGGTGAAATTCACCAGTATTTCTGGTAATAATGTCCATTGTTCCAGTCCTGTTTCAGCTCTCGGTGATCTGGCTTCAGAGTTACTCATCTTAAAGATCCAGAGGAAGGCGAAAAACCCCTCAGAGACATTTCATTTTTCTCAAAGAGGGAAAAATAATTCCTTCCTGACTTCACGTATGGCAATCAATATTCATCCTGGATCATATATAGCTCTGTAGAGAAATAAAAGGGAGGGTGCCCTGCTCCTAGGAGCTTACAATCTAATGAGATGAATCCGGCCCACTAGGGATTACTTTTTGATTCATCTATACAGAAGAGGGAAGGGAGCCCTGCTCCTAGGAGCTTACAATCTAATGAGATGAATCCTGAACACTAGGGCTTACAATATGATTCATTTACACAGAACAGGGAAGGGAACCCTGCTCCTAGGAGCTTACAATCTAATGAGATGAATCCTGCCCACTAGGGCTTACAATTTGATTCATCTACACAGAACAAGAGAGAGAGCCCTGCTCCTAGGAGCTTACAATCTAATGAGATGAATCCTGCCCACTAGGGCTTACAATTTGATTCATCTATACAGAACAGGGGAGGGAGCCCTGCTCCTAGGAGCTTAAAATCAAATGAGATGAATCCTGCCCACTAGGGATTACTTTTTGATTCATCTATACAGAACAGGGGAGGGTGCCCTGCTCCTAGGAGCTTACAATCTAATGAGATGAATCCTGTCCACTAGGGCTTACAATATGATTCATCTATACAGAACAGGGAAGGGAACTCTGCTCCTAGGAGCTTACAATCTAATGAGATGAATCCTGCCCACTAGGGCTTACAATTTGATTTATCTACATAGAACAAGGGAGAGAGCCCTGCTCCTAGGAGCTTACAATCTAATGACATAAATCCTGCCCACTAGGACTTACAATTTGATTCATCTATACAGAACAGGGGAGTAAGCACTGCTCCTAGGAGCTTACAATCTAATGAGATGAATCCTGCCCACTAGGGCTTACAATTTGATTCATCTATACAGAACAGGGGAGGGAGTCCTGCTCCTAGGAGCTCAAAATCTAATGAGATGAATCCTGGCCACTAGGGCTTACAATTTTATTCATCTATACAGAATAGGGGAGGAAGCCCTGCTCCTACAAGCTTACAATCAAATGAGATGAATCCTGCCCACTAGGGCTTACAATATGATTCATCTATACAAAACAGGGGAGGGAGCCCTGCTCAAAGGAGCTCACAATCTAATAAGATGAATCCTGCCCACTGGGGGAATACAATATGATTCATCTATACAGAACAGGGGAGGGAGCCCTGCTCCTAGGAGCTCACAATCTAATGAGATGAATCCTGCCCACTAGGGCTTACAATTTGATTTATCTATACAGAACAGGGGAGGGAGCCCTGCTCCTTGGAGCTCACAATCTAATGAGATGAATCCTGCCCACTAGGGCTTACAATTTGATTCATCTATACAGAACAGGGGAGGAAGCCCTGCTCCTAGGAGCTTACAATCAAATGAAATGAATCCTGCCCACTAGGGCTTACAATATGATTCATCTATACAAAACAGGGGAGGGAGCCCTGCTACTAGGAGCTCACAATCTAATGAGATGAATCCTGCCCACTAGGGCTTACAATTTGATTCATCTATACAGAACAGGGGAGGAAGCCCTGCTCCTAGCAGATTACAATCTAATGAGATGAATCCTGCCCACTAGGGATTACAATTTTATTCATCTATACAGAGTAGGGGAGGGAGCCCTGCTCCTAGGAGCTCACAATCTAATGAGATGAATCCTGCCCACTAGGGCTTACAATTTGATTCATCTATACAGAACAGGGGAGGGAGCCCTGCTCAAAGGAGTGCACAATCTAATGAGATGAATCCTGCACACTGGGGGATTACAATATAATTCATCAATACAGAACAGGGGAGGAAACCCTGCTCCTTGGAGCTCACAATCTAATGAGATGAATCCTGCCCACTAGGGCTTACAATTTGATTCATCTATACACGAACAGGGAAGTAAGCCTTGCTCCTAGGAGTTTACAATCTAATGAGATGAATCCTGCCCACTAGGGATTACAATTTGATTCATCTATACAGAACAGGGGAGGAAGCCCTGCTCCTAGGAGCTCACAATCTAATGAGATGAATCCTGCCCACTAGGGCTTACAATTTGATTCATCTATACAAAACAGGGGAGGAAGCCCTGCTCCTAGGAGCTTTCAATCTAATGAGATGAATCCTGCCCACTAGGGCTTACAATTTGATTCATCTATACAGAACAGGGGAGGAAGCCCTGCTCCTAGGAGCTCACAATCTAATGAGATGAATAATGCCCACTAGGGCTTACAATTTGATTCATCTATACAGAACAGGGGAGGAAGCCCTACTCCTAGGAGCTTACAATCTAATGAGATGAATCATGCCCACTATGGATTACAATTTCATTCATCTATACAGAAGAGGGGAAGGAGCCCTGCTCCTAGGAGCTTACAATCTAATGAGATGAATCCTGCCCACTAGGGATTACAATATGATTCATCTACACAGAACAGGGGAGGGAGCCCTGCTCCTAGAAGCTTACAATCTAATGAGATGAATCCTGCCCACTAGGACTTACAATTTGATTCATCTATACAGAACAGGGGAGTAAGCACTGCTCCTAGGAGCTTACAATCTAATGAGATGAATCCTGCCCACTAGGGCTTACAATTTGATTCATCTATACAGAACAGGGGAGGGAGTCCTGCTCCTAGGAGCTCAAAATCTAATGAGATGAATCCTGCCCACTAGGGCTTACAATTTTATTCATCTATACAGAATAGGGGAGGAAGCCCTGCTCCTACAAGCTTACAATCAAATGAGATGAATCCTGCCCACTAGGGCTTACAATATGATTCATCTATACAAAACAGGGGAGGGAGCCCTGCTCCTAGGAGCTTACAATCTAATGAGATGAATCCTGCCCACTAGGGATTACAATTTCATTCATCTACACAGAACAGGGGAGGGAGCCCTGCTCCTAGGAGCTTACAATCTAATGACATAAATCCTGCCCACTAGGACTTACAATTTGATTCATCTATACAGAACAGGGGAGTAAGCACTGCTCCTAGGAGCTTACAATCTAATGAGATGAATCCTGCCCACTAGGGCTTACAATTTGATTCATCTATACAGAACAGGGGAGGGAGTCCTGCTCCTAGGAGCTTACAATCTAATGAGATGAATCCTGCCCACTAGGACTTACAATTTAATTTATCTATACAGAACAGGGGAGGAAGCCCTGCTCCTAGGAGCTTACAATCTAATGAGATGAATCCTGCCCACTAGGGCTTACAATTTGATTCATCTGTACAGAATAGGGGAGGGAGCCCTGCTCCTAGGAGCTCACAATCTAATGAGATAAATCCTACCCACTAGGGCTTACAATTTGATTCATCTATACAGAATAGGGGAGGAAGCCCTGCTCCTAGGAGCTCACAATCTAATGAGATGAATCCTGCCCACTAGGGCTTACAATATGATTCATCTATACAGAACAGGGAAGGAAGCTCTGCTCCTAGGAGTTTACAATCTAATGAGATTAAATCCTGCCCACTAGGATTTATAATTTGATTCATCTATACAGAACAGGGGAGGAAGCCCTGCTCCTAGGAACTTACAATCTAATGAGATGAATCTTGCCCACTAGGGCTTACAATTTGATTCATCTATACAGAACAGGGGAGGGAGGCCTGCTCAAAGGTGCTCCCAATCTAATGAGATGAATCCTGCCCACTGGGGGAATACAATATGATTCATCTATACAGAACAGGGGAGGAAGCTCTGCTCCTAGGAGCTTACAATCTAATTAGATGAATCCTGCCCACTAGGGCTTACAATTTGATTCATCTATACAGAATAGGGGAGGAAGCCCTGCTCCTAGGAGCTTACAATCTAATGAGATGAACCCTGCCCACTAGGGCTTACAATATGATTTATCTATACAGAACAGGGGAGGGAGCCATGCTCCTAGGAGCTTACAATCTAATGAGATGAATCCTGCCCACTAGGGCTTACAATTTGATTCATCTATACAGAACAGGGGAGGAAGCCCTGCTCCTAGGAGCTTACAATCTAATGACATGAATCCTGCCCACTAGGACTTAAAATTTGATTCATCTATACAGAACAGGGGAGAAAGCCCTGCTCCTAGGAGCTTTCAATCTAATGAGATGAATCCTGCCCACTAGGGCTTACAATTTGATTCATCTATACAGAACAGGGGAGGAAGCCCTGCTCCTAGGAGCTCACAATCTAATGAGATGAATAATGCCCACTAGGGATTACAATTTGATTCATCTATACAGAATAGGGGAGGAAGCCCTGCTCTTAGGAGCTTACAATCTAATGAGATGAACCCTGCCCACTAGGGCTTACAATATGATTTATCTATACAGAACAGGGGAGGGAGCCATGCTCCTAGGAGCTTACAATCTAATGAGATGAATCCTGCCCACTAGGGCTTACAATTTGATTCATCTATACAGAACAGGGGAGGAAGCCCTGCTCCTAGGAGCTCACAATCTAATGAGATGAATAATGCCCACTAGGGATTACAATTTGATTCATCTATACAGAACAGGTGAGGAAGCCCTGCTCCTAGGAGCTTTCAATCTAATGAGATGAATCATGCCCACTATGGATAACAATTTCATTCATCTATACAGAAGAGGGGAAGGAGCCCTGCTACTAGGAGCTTACAATCTAATGAGATGAATCCTGCCCACTAGGGATTACAATATGATTCATCTACACAGAACAGGGGAGGGAGCCCTGCTCCTAGGAGCTTACAATCTAATGAGATGAATCCTGCCCACTAGGACTTACAATTTGATTTATCTATACAGAACAGGGGAGGAAGCCCTGCTCCTAGGAGGTTACAATCTAATGAGATGAATCCTGCCCCCTAGGGCTTACAATATGATTCATCTATACAGAACAGGGGAGGGAGCCCTGATCGTAGGAGCTCACAATCTAATGAGATGAATCCTGCCCACTAGGGCTTACAATTTGATTCATCTATACAGAATAGGGGAGGAAGCCCTGCTCCTACAAGCTTACAATCTAATGAGATGAATCCTGCCCCCTAGGGCTTACAATATGATTCATCTATACAGAACAGGTGAGGGAGCCCTGCTCCTAGGAGCTTACAATCTAATGAGATGAATCCTGCCCATTAGGGCTTACAATATGATTCATCTACACAGAACAGGGGAGGGAGCCCTGATCCTAGGAGCTTACAATCTAATGAGATGAATCCTGCCCACTAAGACTTACAATTTGATTCATCTATACAGAACAGGGGAGGAAGCCCTGCTCTTAGGAGCTTACAATCTAATGAGATGAATCTTAACCACTAGTGCTTACAATTTGATTCATCTATACAGAACAGGGGAGGGAGCCCTGCTCAAAGGAGCTCACAATCTAATAAGATGAATCCTGCCCACTGGGGGAATACAATATGATTCATCTATACAGAACAGGGGAGGGAGCCCTGCTCCTAGGAGCTCACAATCTAATGAGATGAATCCTGCCCACTAGGGCTTACAATTTGATTCATCTATACAGAACAGGGGAGGAAGCCCTGCTCCTAGGAGCTTACAATCAAATGAAATGAATCCTGCCCACTAGGGC
Organism: Mixophyes fleayi; assembly: GCF_038048845.1. Lineage (NCBI taxonomy): Eukaryota > Metazoa > Chordata > Amphibia > Anura > Limnodynastidae > Mixophyes > Mixophyes fleayi. Next base: position 18,863,651 of record NC_134403.1, read on the forward strand.
TTACAATATGATTCATCTATACAAAACAGGGGAGGGAGCCCTGCTACTAGGAGCTCACAATCTAATGAGATGAATCCTGCCCACTAGGGCTTACAATTTGATTCATCTATACAGAACAGGGGAGGAAGCCCTGCTCCTAGCAGATTACAATCTAATGAGATGAATCCTGCCCACTAGGGATTACAATTTTATTCATCTATACAGAGTAGGGGAGGGAGCCCTGCTCCTAGGAGCTCACAATCTAATGAGATGAATCCTGCCCACTAGGACTTACAATTTAATTTATCTATACAGAACAGGGGAGGAAGCCCTGCTCCTAGGAGCTTACAATCTAATGAGATGAATCCTGCCCACTAGGGCTTACAATTTGATTCATCTGTACAGAATAGGGGAGGGAGCCCTGCTCCTAGGAGCTCACAATCTAATGAGATAAATCCTACCCACTAGGGCTTACAATTTGATTCATCTATACAGAATAGGGGAGGAAGCCCTGCTCCTAGGAGCTTACAATCTAATGAGATGAATCCTGCCCACTAGGGCTTACAATATGATTCATCTATACAGAACAGGGAAGGAAGCTCTGCTCCTAGGAGTTTACAATCTAATGAGATGAATCCTGCCCACTAGGATTTATAATTTGATTCATCTATACAGAACAGGGGAGGAAGCCCTGCTCCTAGGAACTTACAATCTAATGAGATGAATCTTGCCCACTAGGGCTTACAATTTGATTCATCTATACAGAACAGGGGAGGGAGGCCTGCTCAAAGGTGCTCCCAATCTAATGAGATGAATCCTGCCCACTGGGGGAATACAATATGATTCATCTATACAGAACAGGGGAGGGAGCCCTGCTCCTAGGAGCTCACAATCTAATGAGATGAATCCTGCCCACTAGGGCTTACAATTTGATTCATCTATACAGAATAGGGGAGGAAGCCCTGCTCCTAGGAGCTTACAATCTAATGAGATGAACCCTGCCCACTAGGGCTTACAATATGATTTATCTATACAGAACAGGGGAGGGAGCCATGCTCCTAGGAGCTTACAATCTAATGAGATGAATCCTGCCCACTAGGGCTTACAATTTGATTCATCTATACAGAACAGGGGAGGAAGCCCTGCTCCTAGGAGCTTACAATCTAATGACATGAATCCTGCCCACTAGGACTTAAAATTTGATTCATCTATACAGAAAAGGGGAAAAAGCCCTGCTCCTAGGAGCTTTCAATCTAATGAGATGAATCCTGCCCACTAGGGCTTACAATTTGATTCATCTATACAGAACAGGGGAGGAAGCCCTGCTCCTAGGAGCTCACAATCTAATGAGATGAATAATGCCCACTAGGGATTACAATTTGATTCATCTATACAGAATAGGGGAGGAAGCCCTGCTCTTAGGAGCTTACAATCTAATGAGATGAACCCTGCCCACTAGGGCTTACAATATGATTTATCTATACAGAACAGGGGAGGGAGCCATGCTCCTAGGAGCTTACAATCTAATGAGATGAATCCTGCCCACTAGGGCTTACAATTTGATTCATCTATACAGAACAGGGGAGGAAGCCCTGCTCCTAGGAGCTCACAATCTAATGAGATGAATCATGCCCACTATGGATAACAATTTCATTCATCTATACAGAAGAGGGGAAGGAGCCCTGCTACTAGGAGCTTACAATCTAATGAGATGAATCCTGCCCACTAGGACTTACAATTTGATTTATCTATACAGAACAGGGGAGGAAGCCCTGCTCCTAGGAGGTTACAATCTAATGACATGAATCCTGCCCACTAGGACTTACAATTTGATTTATCTATACAGAACAGGGGAGGAAGCCCTGCTCCTTGGAGCTTACAATCTAATGAGATGTATCCTGCCCACTAGGGCTTACAATTTGATTCATCTATACAGAACAGGGGAGGGAGCCCTGATCGTAGGAGCTCACAATCTAATGAGATGAATCCTGCCCACTAGGGCTTACAATTTGATTCATCTATACAGAATAGGGGAGGAAGCCCTGCTCCTACAAGCTTACAATCTAATGAGATGAATCCTGCCCCCTAGGGCTTACAATATGATTCATCTATACAGAACAGGTGAGGGAGCCCTGCTCCTAGGAGCTTACAATCTAATGAGATGAATCCTGCCCACTAAGACTTACAATTTGATTCATCTATACAGAACAGGGGAGGAAGCCCTGCTCTTAGGAGCTTACAATCTAATGAGATGAATCTTAACCACTAGTGCTTACAATTTGATTCATCTATACAGAACAGGGGAGGGAGCCCTGCTCAAAGGAGCTCACAATCTAATAAGATGAATCCTGCCCACTGGGGGAATACAATATGATTCATCTATACAGAACAGGGGAGGGAGCCCTGCTCCTAGGAGCTCACAATCTAATGAGATGAATCCTGCCCACTAGGGCTTACAATTTGATTTATCTATACAGAACAGGGGAGGGAGCCCTGCTCCTTGGAGCTCACAATCTAATGAGATGAATCCTGCCCACTAGGGCTTACAATTTGATTCATCTATACAGAACAGGGGAGGAAGCCCTGCTCCTAGGAGCTTACAATCAAATGAAATGAATCCTGCCCACTAGGGCTTACAATATGATTCATCTATACAAAACAGGGGAGGGAGCCCTGCTACTAGGAGCTCACAATCTAATGAGATGAATCCTGCCCACTAGGGCTTACAATTTGATTCATCTATACAGAACAGGGGAGGAAGCCCTGCTCCTAGCAGATTACAATCTAATGAGATGAATCCTGCCCACTAGGGATTACAATTTTATTCATCTATACAGAGTAGGGGAGGGAGCCCTGCTCCTAGGAGCTCACAATCTAATGAGATGAATCCTGCCCACTAGGGCTTACAATTTGATTCATCTATACAGAACAGGGGAGGAAGCCCTGCTCCTAGGAGGTCACATTCTAATGAGATGAATCCTGCCCACTGGGGGATTACAATATAATTCATTTATACAGAACAGGGGAGGGAGCCCTGCTCCTAGGAGCTCACAATCTAATGAGATGAATTCTTCCCACTAGGGCTTACAATTTAAATCATCTATACAGAACAGGGGAGGGAGCCCTGCTCCTAGGAGCTCACAATCAATTGAGATGAATCCTGCCCACTAGGGTTTACAATTTGATTCATCTATACAGAACAGGGGAGGAAGCCCAGCTCCTAGGAGGTCACAATCTAATGAGATGAATCCTGCCCACAAGGGATTACAATTTGATTCATCTATACAGAACAGGGGAGGAAGCCCTGCTCCTAGGATCTTACAATCTAATGAGATGAATGCTGCCCACTAGGGCTTACAATATGATTCATCTATACAGAACAGGGGAGGGAGCCCTGCTCCTAGGAGCTTACAATCTAATGAGATGAATGCTGCCCACTAGGACTTACAATTTGATTCATCTATACAGAACAGGGGAGGGAGCCCTGCTCAAAGGAGCTCACCATCTAATGAGATGAATACTGCCCACTGGGGGATTACAATATGATTCATCTATACAGAACAGGGGAGGGAGCCCTGCTCCTAGGTACTTATAATCTATTGAGATGAATCCTGCCCACTAGGGCTTACAATTTGACTCATCTATACAGAACAGGGGAGGGAGCCCTGCTCAAAGGAGCGCACAATCTAATGAGATGAATCCTGCACACTGGGGGATTACAATATTATTCATCAATACAGAACAGGGGAGGAAACCCTGCTCCTTGGAGCTCACAATCTAATGAGATGAATCCTGCCCACTAGGGCTTACAATTTGATTCATCTATACACGAACAGGGAAGTAAGCCTTGCTCCTAGGAGTTTACAATCTAATGAGATGAATCCTGCCCACTAAGGATTACAATTTGATTCATCTATACAGAACAGGGGAGGAAGCCCTGCTCCTAGGAGCTCACAATCTAATGAGATGAATCCTGCCCACTAGGGCTTACAATTTGATTCATCTATACAAAACAGGGGAGGAAGCCCTGCTCCTAGGAGCTTTCAATCTAATGAGATGAATCCTGCCCACTAGGGCTTACAATTTGATTCATCTATACAGAACAGGGGAGGAAGCCCTGCTCCTAGGAGCTCACAATCTAATGAGATGAATCATGCCCACTATGGATTACAATTTCATTCATCTATACAGAAGAGGGGAAGGAGCCCTGCTCCTAGGAGCTTACAATCTAATGAGATGAATCCTGCCCACTAGGGATTACAATATGATTCATCTACACAGAACAGGGGAGGGAGCCCTGCTCCTAGGAGCTTACAATCTAATGAGATGAATCCTGCCCACTAGGACTTACAATTTGATTCATCTATACAGAACAGGGGAGGAAGCCCTGCTCCTAGGAGGTTACAATATAATGACATGAATCCTGCCCACTAGGACTTACAATTTGATTTATCTATACAGAACAGGGGAGGAAGCCCTGCTCCTTGGAGCTTACAATCTAATGAGATGAATCCTGCCCACTAGGGCTTACAATTTGATTCATCTATACAGAACAGGGGAGGGAGCCCTGATCCTAGGAGCTCACAATCTAATGAGATGAATCCTGCCCACTAGGGCTTACAATTTGATTCATCTATACAGAATAGGGGAGGAAGCCCTGCTCCTACAAGCTTACAATCTAATGAGATGAATCCTGCCCACTAGGGCTTACAATATGATTCATCTATACAGAACAGGTGAGGGAGCCCTGCTCCTAGGAGCTTACAATCTAATGAGATGAATCCTGCCCACTAGGCCTTACAATATGATTCATCTACACAGAACAGGGGAGGAAGCCCTGCTCTTAGGAGCTTACAATCTAATGAGATGAATCTTGACCACTAGTGCTTACAATTTGATTCATCTATACAGAACAGGGGAGGGAGCCCTGCTCAAAGGAGCTCACAATCTAATAAGATGAATCCTGCCCACTGGGGGAATACAATATGATTCATCTATACAGAACAGAGGAGGGAGCCCTGCTCCTAGGAGCTCACAATCTAATGAGATGATTCCTGCCCACTAGGGCTTACAATTTGATTTATCTATACAGAACAGGGGAGGGAGCCCTGCTCCTTGGAGCTCACAATCTAATGAGATGAATCCTGCCCACTAGGGCTTACAATTTGATTCATCTATACAGAACAGGGGAGGAAGCCCTGCTCCTAGGAGCTTACAATCAAATGAAATGAATCCTGCCCACTAGGGCTTACAATATGATTCATCTATACAAAACAGGGGAGGGAGCCCTGCTACTAGGAGCTCACAATCTAATGAGATGAATCCTGCCCACTAGGGCTTACAATTTGATTCATCTATACAGAACAGGGGAGGAAGCCCTGCTCCTAGCAGATTACAATCTAATGAGATGAATCCTGCCCACTAGGGATTACAATTTTATTCATCTATACAGAGTAGGGGAGGGAGCCCTGCTCCTAGGAGCTCACAATCTAATGAGATGAATCCTGCCCACTAGGGCTTACAATTTGATTCATCGATACAGAACAGGGGAGGAAGCCCTGCTCCTAGGAGCTCACAATCTAATGAGATGAATCCTGCCCACTAGGGCTTACAATTTGATTCATCTATACAAAACAGGGGAGGAAGCCCTGCTCCTAGGAGCTTTCAATCTAATGAGATGAATCCTGCCCACTAGGGCTTACAATTTGATTCATCTATACAGAACAGGGGAGGAAGCCCTGCTCCTAGGAGCTCACAATCTAATGAGATGAATCATGCCCACTATGGATTACAATTTCATTCATCTATACAGAAGAGGGGAAGGAGCCCTGCTCCTAGGAGCTTACAATCTAATGAGATGAATCCTGCCCACTAGGGATTACAATATGATTCATCTACACAGAACAGGGGAGGGAGCCCTGCTCCTAGGAGCTTACAATCTAATGAGATGAATCCTGCCCACTAGAACTTACAATTTGATTCATCTATACAGAACAGGGGAGGAAGCCCTGCTCCTAGGAGGTTACAATATAATGACATGAATCCTGCCCACTAGGACTTACAATTTGATTTATCTATACAGAACAGGGGAGGAAGCCCTGCTCCTTGGAGCTTACAATCTAATGAGATGAATCCTGCCCACTAGGGCTTACAATTTGATTCATCTATACAGAACAGGGGAGGGAGCCCTGATCCTAGGAGCTCACAATCTAATGAGATGAATCCTGCCCACTAGGGCTTACAATTTGATTCATCTATACAGAATAGGGGAGGAAGCCCTGCTCCTACAAGCTTACAATCTAATGAGATGAATCCTGCCCACTAGGGCTTACAATATGATTCATCTATACAGAACAGGTGAGGGAGCCCTGCTCCTAGGAGCTTACAATCTAATGAGATGAATCCTGCCCACTAGGCCTTACAATATGATTCATCTACACAGAACAGGGGAGGAAGCCCTGCTCTTAGGAGCTTACAATCTAATGAGATGAATCTTGACCACTAGTGCTTACAATTTGATTCATCTATACAGAACAGGGGAGGGAGCCCTGCTCAAAGGAGCTCACAATCTAATAAGATGAATCCTGCCCACTGGGGGAATACAATATGATTCATCTATACAGAACAGAGGAGGGAGCCCTGCTCCTAGGAGCTCACAATCTAATGAGATGAATCCTGCCCACTAGGGCTTACAATTTGATTTATCTATACAGAACAGGGGAGGGAGCCCTGCTCCTTGGAGCTCACAATCTAATGAGATGAATCCTGCCCACTAGGGCTTACAATTTGATTCATCTATACAGAACAGGGGAGGAAGCCCTGCTCCTAGGAGCTTACAATCAAATGAAATGAATCCTGCCCACTAGGGCTTACAATATGATTCATCTATACAAAACAGGGGAGGGAGCCCTGCTACTAGGAAAGGGACAAGCATACGAAGAACGAGGCTAAGAGCTAACGAGAACACATAAGCTAGAGTCACAATCTAATGAGATGAATCCTGCCCACTAGGGCTTACAATTTGATTCATCTATACAGAACAGGGGAGGAAGCCCTGCTCCTAGCAGATTACAATCTAATGAGATGAATCCTGCCCACTAGGGATTACAATTTTATTCATCTATACAGAGTAGGGGAGGGAGCCCTGCTCCTAGGAGCTCACAATCTAATGAGATGAATCCTGCCCACTAGGGCTTACAATTTGATTCATCGATACAGAACAGGGGAGGAAGCCCCGCTCCTAGGAGCTTACAATCTAATGAGATGAATCCTGCCCACTAGGGCTTACAATATGATTCATCTATACAGAACAGGGGAGGGAGCCCTGCTCCTAGGAGCTTACAATCTAATGAGATGAATGCTGCCCACTAGGACTTACAATTTGATTCATCTATACAGAACAGGGGAGGGAGCCCTGCTCAAAGGAGCTCACATTCTAATGAGATGAATCCTGCCCACTGGGGGATTACAATATGATTCATCTATACAGAACAGGGGAGGGAGCCCTGCTCCTAGGAGCTCACAATCTAATGAGATGAATTCTTCCCACTAGGGTTTACAATTTAAATCATCTATACAGAACAGGGGAGGGAGCCCTGCTCCTAGGAGCTCACAATCAATTGAGATGAATCCTGCCCACTAGGGTTTACAGTTTGATTCATCTATACAGAACAGGGGAGGAAGCCCAGCTCCTAGGAGCTTACAATCTAATCAGATGAATCCTGCCCACTAGGGCTTACAATTTGATTCATCTATACAGAACAGGGGAGGGAGCCCTGCTCCTAGGAGCTTACAATCTAATGGGATGAATCCTGCCCACTAGGGCTTACAATTTGATTAATCTATACACGAACAGGGAAGTAAGCCCTGCTCCTAGGAGTTTACAATCTAATGAGATGAATCCTGCCCACTAGGGATTACAATTTGATTCATCTATACAGAAAAGGGGAGGAAGCACTGCTCCTAGGAGCTCATAATCTAATGAGATGAATCCTGTCCACTAGGGTTTACAATTTGATTCATCTATACAAAACAGGGGAGGGAGCCCTGCTCCTAGGACCCTACAATCTAATGAGATGAATCCTGCCCACTAGGGCTTACAATTTGATTCATCTATATAAAACAGGGGAGGAAGCCCTGCTCCTAGGAGTTTACAATCTAATGAGATGAATCCTGCCCACTAGGGCTTACAATTTGATACATCTATACAGAATAGGAGGAGGAAGCCCTGCTCCTAGGAGCTCACAATCTAATGAGATGAATCCTGCCCACTAGGGCTTACAATATGATTTATCTATACAGAACAGGGGAGGGAGCCCTGCTCCTAAGAGTTTACAATCTAATGAGATGAATCCTGCCCACTAGGGATTACAATTTGATACATCTATACAGAATAGGGGGAGGAAGCCCTGCTCCTAGGAGCTCACAATCTAATGAGATGAATCCTACCCACTGGGGGATTTTAATTTGATTCAGCTATACAGAATAGGGGAGGGAGCCCTGCTCCTAGGAGCTTGCAATCAAATGAGATGAATCCTGCCCACTAGGGCTTACAATATGATTCATCTATACAAAACAGGGGAGGGAGCCCTGCTACTAGGAGCTCACAATCTAATGAGATGAATCCTGCCCACTAGGGCTTACAATTTGATTTAGCAATATAGAACATGGGAGGAAGCCCTGCTCCTAGGAGTTTACAATCTAATGAGATGAATTTCTCCCCACCAGGGCTTACAATATGATTCATCTATACAGAACAGGGGAGGGAGCCCTGCTCAAAGGAGCTCACATTCTAATGAGATGAATCCTGCCCACTGGGGGATTACAAAATGATTCATCTATACAGAACAAAGGAGGGAGCCCTGCTCCTAGGAGCTCACAATCTAATGAGATGAATCTTGCCCACTAGGGCTTACAATTTGATTCATCTATACAGAACAGGGGAGGGAGCCCTGCTCCTAGGAGCTCACAATCAATTGAGATGAATCCTGCCCACTAGGGTTTAGAATTTGATTCATCTATACAGAACAGGGGAGGAAGCCCAGCTCCTAGGAGCTCACAATCTAATGAGATGAATCCTGCCCACTAGGGCTTACAATTTGATTCATCTATACAGAATAGGGGAGGAAGCCCTGCTCCTAGGAGCTTAAAATCTAATGAGATGAATCCTGCCCACTAGGGCTTACAATTTGATTCATCTATACAGAACAGGGGAGGGAGCCCTGCTCCTGACAGTTTACAATCTAATGAGATGAATCCTGCCCACTAGGGATTACAATTTGATACATCTATACAGAATAGGGGGAGGAAGCCCTGCTCCTAGGAGCTCACAATCTAATGAGATGAATCCTGCCCACTAGGGCTTACAATATGATTTATCTATACAGAACAGGGGAGGGAGCCCTGCTCCTAGGAGTTTACAATCTAATGAGATGAATCCTGCTCACTAGGGATTACAATTTGATACATCTATACAGAATAGGGGGAGGAAGCCCTGCTCCTAGGAGCTCATAATCTAATGAGATGAATCCTACCCACTGGGGGATTTTAATTTGATTCATCTATACAGAATAGGGGAGGGAGCCCTGCTCCTAGGAGCTCACAAGCTAATGAGATGAATCCTGCCTACTAGGGCTTACAATTTGATTCATCTATACAGAACAGGGAAGGGAGCCCTGCTCCTAGGAGCTCACAATTTAATGAGATGAATCCTGCCCACTAGGGCTTACAATTTGATTCATCTATACAGAACAGGGGAGGAAGCCCTGCTCCTAGGAGCTTGCAATCAAATGAGATGAATCCTGCCCACTAGGGCTTACAATATGATTCATCTATACAAAACAGGGGAGGGAGCCCTGCTACTACTAGCTCACAATCTAATGAGATGAATCCTGCCCACTAGGGCTTACAATTTGATTCAGCAATATAGAACATGGGAGGAAGCCCTGCTCCTAGGAGTTTACAATCTAATGAGATGAATCCTGCCCACTAGGGATTACAATTTGATTCATCTATACAGAAAAGGGGAGGAAGCCCTGCTCCTAGGAGCTCACAATCTAATGAGATGAATAATGCCCACTAGGGCTTACAATTTGATTCATCTATACAAAACAGGGGAGGGAGCCCTGCTCCTAGGACCTTACAATCTAATGAGATGAATCCTGCCCACTAGGGCTTACAATTTGATTCATCTATACAGAACAGGGGAGGAAGCCCTGCTCCTAGGAGTTTACAAT